>NC_083232.1:60356626-60449126 GCF_032191835.1 Heteronotia binoei | reverse complement strand
TGTTGTCACACTGTTGGGGGGAAATTTGCTAAACGAAAGCCCTCTAGAATAACACTGGCATTTGTGGAAACCAAAGGCAGAGCTCAAAGGATACTTTACCACTCTTCCAGAGCAAAACTGTACTTAACAGCCACAATAGGAAAAAGACACAAAGCGCACATAAGTGCCTCTCACAACATGAAAGGGTTTGTGGGGAGGGGTTGCTTAATGTTGTTTAAGTATTTATGTGCTATCGGTGGCTGCTTGAATCAATTGAAAAGAAATTTCAGTGGCAAACCGAACTCTTAAATATCAGGGGACAAAATTCTATTTTCCTCTGTTCTATGATCCAAAATTATAGCAGCGCCCACTACAGCTGTTTGAACTAAGGGTGTGTTGGTGTATCCATTTGAATAAAGCCACCACTTAAGTAAAAGAATTATCATTTAGCCATAATGTTGCCTGCCAGGTTTGGTTTTGGGTTTTTTAAAAATATTGTTATTATTACTTCAAAAGAGAAAGCTAGAGCTTAAAAATATTTCTGAGCACCTTTGTTTGAAATTTCTCCAAAGATATTTTGATTTAAAGAAGATCTTTGTATTGTTAGGTATTAAAATGAACACGTTTTGGCAGCTGCTTCATTTGATCATAGATAGAATTAAAACATTTATTTTAAATGAATCACTGTTGTGAATCTCAGTCTTAAAAGCAAAACAAAATGTCTATCATGAAGAGATATTTTCTTCTGCTGTTCAGCTATAAGGCTATGCATCCTTTGCACACACAAAGCAAAAATTTTAATACTGCACCACTATATTTATGCCAAAGTAAGCTGGATTTTTGGTTTGTGTAATTTATGAAAACTAACTAAATTTACCAATATTAATATAACTCAGCTATTTCTAATATTGTAGTAGTGAGATCATTAAAAACTATAAACCTCTAGATCCTGGCCACCAGAAATCCTGTCCAGCTGACTTTTTGTGGCATTTGATCTTATTTCCAGACATCTGGATTTTTTCTGTAATGTTCTTTAGAACATTTTTCCACATTATGATGGCAGCTCTTAAGGGTTTGATTGTCTATTTTTTCTTAATTTGTGCATTACAAGTTTTCTAGGTAGGGCTTCAGCACTGGGGTGTCTCAAATTCCCATGCTCTCCGAGAGCATGCTGCATGTAAACAGTACTTTATCCCTCTTGAGCACTGTAGAATGTGTATTATAAACTTGCATGAGTTGGTGGACATGGTGGCAGTTTTGCTGTTGCCTACGAGGGCCCCATGGCTAGTGGTGGATATCCTAAATAGAAACAGGCACGAACCAGGAAAATTGAGGTCCATTTCAGATCATGGAGCTACACGAACAATGAACCACAAACCTTCACAAATCTTCCCATTTACTGAACTGGTTTATTCCATTAGGTTTATAATGTGGTAGAACAGCCCCACTTTGGGCTAGAGATTCCAAACTTGAAGTGAGCCTCCAGCTTTTTCTCCTATGTGTGCCCTCCAAGTTTGGTGAGGATTAGATTTCAGGGGGCTGAGTTACAGCCCCCAAAGCAATTGCCCCCAAGAAAGTGTTCTCTGGAGAAATCATAGCCATGGGTTTGGGGCCCCAGTCCCTCTGTTCACACTGAGGAATGAGTTCCAGTTCCCTTCCCTTTCTTCCTCTAACTGCCACATGGCACACCTGCTGCCAACAGAAAAAAAAAAAACACCCAGCTGCATGTGCTTCTATAGAACAATGGGAATTCTCGTTGGTGGCCAGTGCTGCCCGTCAAGCTTTGAAGCTGCTTTAGCAATCATAACTGATCTGCACCAGCATGTCTGCTGCAGATGCAGCTGACACACACTACCACAAACTGCCTGAACCTCCAAAAACCATGTGGAGGGTTGTAGGAGGTTTGTTGCAGATGAGATTGCATGGACTTGAGCTCACAAACCATGAACCTGGTGATTTTGTCACAAAATTAGGTTAATGGGCTGGTTCATAAACCTAGGTAATATCATATGATGTTCTGCAAACAGAGTTCTGTACCAGGAATGTCATGGTGTTATGTGCTAAAGATGCACAGCATAGCCATAGAACTAACTTCATTGCCATGACATACATATCAGGTCCAAACTATTACAAGGATTTTCAATAGAGAAGTGGGAAAGAAGAAAAAGGCTCTTTCTCATTCACTGAGGTGACTTGGGTGGTCATCAGTGCCTCTTCTGGTACCTCAACTTGGAACTTGGTCCACATAGCTGCTTGCCCTATGCAAAGCCTCTTTGGCTTGGATTTTATTTATTTATTTTTTATTTGCATGACAAGGTGTAGTTGTTTATAGAGCATGTTTCTGGTTATTGCAAGTGCTTTGTAATATTTTCTTTGTAAATTTAATGATCTGCTTTGTAAGTCACCTTACTAGACTGATGCTAAAAGTAAGGTGAGAAATTTCTGGATTTTGGAGGCAGAGCCTGGGAAGTTTCAGAGGTTTGGCAGAGTTTGGGAAGGAGAGGGAAATCACTGTGACTGGGATGTCAGGGAGCCTGCCCTCTAAAGATTTCATTTCCTCCAGGGGAACTGAGCTCTACTCAGGACCCAACTTGGAACCCTAGCTAGGAGTATAAGCGAAAGATAAATTTGTAACAAACAAACAAAGAGGTGGCTGAGTATTTCCAATTTGCAAAAAGGGCCTTGTTAAAAAGTTAATGGTTTTACCTCAGCCCTATATTTAACAAGTTTGGCTACAGAAAGACAAGATTTTAAAAGATGGTAAAAGAGAGTTTACCATGTGTTCCAATGCTATAGAATAAAGGAATAGAGGGAATGCTTATTAGATTTGCAGATGATATTCCATTGGGAGGGGCAGGAAATATAGTAGAAGACTGAGTCAGGCTACAGGATGATCTTAGCAGTCAGGAAAATTGGGTTAAAACAAATAAAATGAATTTTAACAAGGATAAATGTAAAGTTCTGCATTTAGGTGGGAAAAATCAAATGCATTATAGGATGGGGAGATGTGTCTAGGCAGTACTGTATGCGAAAAGAATCTAGGGGTCTTAGTGGACCATATGCTAAACATGAGTCAGCAGTGTGATGCAACAGCTAAAAAAGCAAGTATGATTTTTTGGGGGGCTACATCAACAGAAGTATAGTGTCAAGATCATGTGAAGTGATGGTTAGGCCTCACCTAAAGTATTGTGCACAGTTTTGGGCAACACAATTTAAGAATGTTATAGACAAGCTGGAATGTGTCCAGAGGAAGGCAACGAAGATGGTGAGGGATCTGGACATCAAGTGCTATGAGAAAAGGCTAAAGGAGCTGGGTATGTTTACCCTGGAGAGTAGACAACTGAGAGGTGATAGGATCACCATCTGCAAATATTTGAAGTGGTGTCATATACAGGACTAGAGTGAAACCCATGCTTCATTACAGTATTTAACTTCCCACAATCCAGTTAGAATATTTCTGGTTGTATAATTGTGTGTGCGCGTGTTTTTGGAAGGGTGTTTTGTTTTTGGAATTGGTTTTGTAATATAATGGCAATAGGAATAAGGCCAGTTGTAAAGGGAAATACATTGGGCTCTGGGTGACTGCCCCTCCCACCCTTGCTGTCTTCCCACCCAATCATCCAAGTGAAGGCATTCACTCCCACCCTTGGTGTCTTCCCACGCACCCAAGGCAGTCATTTTTTGAAGGGGAATTGATCTGACTTCAGTTTTTAATCTTCTCTCCCCTCTCTGCAGTCTCTGCCTAGGAAAAGTACATTCTTTCTCCACAGTGTGGACCAAAGCAGTCACATCATTCTTCTCTCCCCATATTGATCTGCACAACAACCCTGTGAAGTAGGTAAAGTCCAACATCATAGTGTGAACCAAAGCAGGAGGGAAGCAATGTCAGCAGGGTATAATGACACAGAGTTCACCTGCAAAGCAGCCATTTTCTACAGGGGAAGTGATCTCTGCCATCTGGAGAGCCACTGTAACTCTGAGTGATCTCCAGATCAAACTTGGAGAGTGACAAAAATGGTTCCCCAGGAGGAATTTGCTGGTTTGGAGGTTGGAGTCTATGTCTGAGGTCCCACCCCTCCTCAAACTCCACCCACTCCATGATCCACCCCTCAAATCTCCAGGAATTTGCCAACCTGGAGTTGGCAACCATATTGCCTTCCCAGCAGCAGTAACAATGTTCTAGAGAGTAGTTGTAATTTTAAGTGATCTCCAGCCCTCACCTGGAGAGTGTGCAACCAACAAAGAGCGATGCAGATAATGGAGCAGGAAAAAGGCTACAGAAACCTCCACGAATACCAGCTTCCAAAATATATACACAATAAACAATTGTGTAACAATTTAAAAACCTTCCTTGGAGGTTTTTAACAGAGGCTAGATGGCCATCTGACAGCAATGCTGATTCTGTGAATTAGACAGATCATGAGAAGCAGGGCGTGAATGGCTAGTTCTTGTAGCCATTTCTTATACACCCAACAAAATGCTGTTCGCCACTTTGAGGCCAGGCAGCAATTATCCTCCGGGCCAGTTTTGCCAGCGATCCTGGAAGATTTTTTTTTTTTTTTTTTTGCCATTTTCTGGGCATGAATCAGGTATTACTGGGGGTTTGAGGGGGAGGTATTTGTGAATTCCCTGCATTGTGCTAGAGGACCCTGGAGGTTCTTTCCAACTCTATGATTCTATGAGCCATTTCTGCAACGAAATGGAGGTTTTTTGTGCACATGCAGCAAAAGACCCAACAGACTAGCATGTCAGTGTCTTGAGCCTGTCCACCTTTGACCACTTCCTGCTTTTCTGCTCCCACCTGGCATCAGCTGGGAACAATTAACACAGCAGTTTATACTTGGTACCTGCAATGAAAGCAGTCCAACTTGTCTCAGGCATCTGGTTTCCTGTTTCTTACTTTCTGGGAAGAAGTCCAGGACAGACAATGAGGAAGTAGCAGAGAATGAGGAAAGGTAGTCTGACAGGATTCATTTTTTCATTTGATGTACATCCAAACTTAGACAACATGGCTTTCTGTGTGTATGGATTAAAGCCCCTTTGAGATGCATGTGTCCACCAGCCACACATAGTGGCAGCAGATTCTTCTTGAAATCCTCTTGCTATGTGGTATTGACACTTTGTGTGAATAAGGCTGACAAAGACAGCTGTGTTCTCGAAAGCTTATGCTACAATAAAAATTCTTAGTCTTCTAAGTCAGGGGGCACCATTTTCCATCCACTGCAGGCTTGCCACTTTCAGAAGCTTTCTGGGGTAGGGGCAAAAGCTGGAGGCTCTGAAAGTGGCCAAGTTGAGGCAGCCAACCCTAAAACTTTGGGACCAAGAAGGGATTTCATGTGGCATGCAAGCAAGGGGGTTTCCTTCCACCTCCCTCTCCCCTACCCGACACTTTGCAGCCAGCAGCTCCATCCATCTCCCCTCCCTGGCCTATTCCATGTAGTTTGCTCTGCCTCCCACTCCTCCACCTTCATCCTCTCTGCCTGCTGCTTGTGCTGCTGCAGTGCACTGTGCCCTGAGCAGCTTTCTTGGCTTTGGCTGCCACTGATGACACTTTGCTGGCTCAGCCATGGCAAAATAAGAAAGGGGAAAGCAGCCTGTACCCTGGAAGACCCCCTGGAAGTTGGGAATCCCTTATGGCTATGGGTCTGATAGGGCTGCACATGGATTCCCAATTACAGTACTCATAATTGGAACACTGGAATTTCAAGAGTGTGTGTTTATGTGCACCAAAGCTGTACATGCATAGGGGGGAAATGCATTGCCCTACTTATACAAGACCTCATGGACTGGGAAGATCATAGGCAGGTGTATCAAAGCTAATGATCTGAAAAAGTCTACCAGGGGCTTGGAGATTCCCCTGGAATTTCAGGTCATCTCCAGACAACAGAGATCAGCTCTTCTGGAGAAAATGGATGCTTTGGAGGGTGGACTCTATGGGATTGTACCTCCTGAGGTTCCTGTACTCCCCAGGCTCCATCCTCAAATTTCCAGGAGTTTCACAACCTGGATCTGATAATCTTACTCTCCCATCCCCTGCTGGTAGCCAGGGGGAACCTGGCAACTCCAAGGGCTGTAGATGTATGTTCCATGGCTTTAGATTTCTATAAAGAACATACAAAGCTATTTGAGGCCTGCATTTGCAAGGGAGGGTGAGTCAGAAATCTTATAAATAAATAAATATTATACCAAGTGAAAGAACCTTGTCCAGAACTATGTACTCTGACTGTCAACAGATCTCCAGGGTCTCATGCATACAAAGGTCCCTACTACCTGACAGGCTAGAAACAACAGACTGAAACTGGGACTTTCTGCAAACAAAGCATGTGCTCTTCCCATTGACCCTGAAAGGCATCTGGGTGAGATTCAAATAGTGCCTTCCATCTGCAACCGTGGTGTGGTCATTAGAATGTCAGATTAGGAACTGGGCAATCCAGGTGCAAATCCCCACTGTGCCATGAAGCTTTCTGAGTGACTTTGGGGCAGTCATTATTCTCTCTTAGCCTAACACAGGGTTATTGTATGTGTAAAATGGAAGGGGGAAGGCCCGAATCCTTTGAGACAAGTGAAATAAAAATGTACAAATTAAATAATCAGGATAAACTCCAGTCCCTTCCACCTCGCACCATAGAGCCAGCTGCAGTACTGAAGGCAGAGAGGATCCTGAGCCTTCAGAGCCCAACAGTTGTCACCCTGACTGGGACTCAGAACTGGAGCAGTTGGGATACCCCAGGCTCTGTAAAGCCCTGAGTTTTAGATCTAAACAACCTGACAGCTTCTCAGACCTGTCCTAGACTGAACATCTTCCCTTGTTTTATCTGTCCACTTCCTGTATAATAGAGCTGGTTTGCTTTTGACCTCACCATTTGCCTCCAGCCGCTCACACCTAGGGTTGTCAACCCCAGGTTGGGAAATTCCTGGAGACTGGGGCAGGGGGTGGAGACTGAGGAAAGCAGGATTAGGAAAGGGAGGGACCTCAGCAGAAAACAACACAATAGTACAATTGTTGATGTGTCGTTATGCATGCCAAAGCTATTAAAAATTCAGCAGTATAAATATTGTTGTTCAGGCTCAACACCAGAACTGGACATTAGACCTATGCCACCAGATCAATAATTCTATTTCTTAAGCCCAGGATCTTTCCTGTACCTCTTCTTTTTTTCTAGAACATGTGCCAACTCCCAATTAATTCATAACATATATTTATGCATGTAAAATAGGTACTTGTGTATGCAAAGTATTCCCAGTGCACCAAATAGGAACACACATATTTTTGCAGTCTCAACTTAGAAAGTCAATTTTTAAAATTGGCTCTGTGTATATCTAGTGTATGTTTGTAGTTTTGAGATATGTGGTAGTTTAAACTAACAAAGGGATGCTTTTTCCTGCTCTGTCCCACTGTGTCACTATGGTAAATGTAACACTCCATATGGTGGATGCCATCAGCCAGTGTTTTCTGATGTCTCCCTAAAGAAGGAAGAATTAAGAAAGAGAAAAGAAGAAGGAGAGAGAGAAAAAAAGTTATTAGCAGCAGACCCCATCGTTTGGTATCTGAGTCTTTATATTTTGAAAAGAGGTAAATACAGGAATACAGTTAAATGTAGAACGGGTCATTGTTCACTCTAAGCTGAGTTAGCGTGAGCTACCTCACAGATTTTTAATAATAATAATAATAAGTTTTTATTTATACCCCGCCCTCCCCGCCAAGGCAGGCTCAGGGCGGCTTACAGAGCATGATACAATATCATGGTACGACAATAACAGATAAAATCAATCAACAATATAAATACAAAATATAAATTAATTTAAGAATAAGCTAAAACAATACAATGGTGCTACAGTCTCTGTTTATCCAGGCAGCATAATATTCGTTCTGGTGGTTACATCTTAAAGGCTTCTTGGAAGAGGGCAGTTTTGCAGGCCCTACGGAACTGGTTAAGATCCCGTAGGGCCCGCACCTCTTCCGGCAGCTGATTCCACCATTGGGGCGCTTTTATAGAGAAGGCCTGCTCCCTAGTTGTTTTAAGTTTGGCCTCCTTAGGCCCAGGGATTTCCAAAAGATTTTGTGAGCTGGAACGCCTCCAGCTCACACATTTTTGTCTTAGCTCAGGAAGGATAACCCCAGAGCACAATAATTTATGCAGTAGCTCGCAACTTTAATGCCAGTAGCTCACAACTTTAATACCAGTAGCTCACACAATAGAATTTTTACTTACAAGACTCTGCAGCTTAGAGGGGACAATGGGAGGGGTATGAGTTGCAAGTCTTAGTCTGGAAAATGCCTTCAAATATCAACTGCAGTGCTTCTAAGGCTGATGATAGAAAAGCAAGGTGGACAAACTCTTATTGAATTCATAATATAACTACTATCAAGCCAACAGTTGGTTGGAAGAACTGTGTCATAAGCTGGCATTCAGACGTTATGATCTGTTCTGCTATTCATCTGGTTTAGGAGCAGATGTTTGGAGAACGGTTGGTTCTTTGCACCACCACTGCAGAGATATTGTTTGCACCACCACAGCAGTGGTCATTGCCAGAATACATATCCAATGGTATTGGCCTTCTGGTGAAATCTTCCATATATATATATATATATATATATATATATATATATATATATATATATATATATATATATATACACACACACACACACACACACACACACTGTGGCTAATAGCCACTGATGGACCTCTGCTCCATATTTTTATCTAAACCCCTCTTAAAGGTGGCTATGCTTGTGGCCGCCGCCACCTCCTGTGGCAGTGAATTCCACATGTTAATCACCCTTTGGGTGAAGAAGTACTTCATTTTATCCGTTTTAACCTGTCTGCTCAGCAATTTCATCGAATGCCCACAAGTTCTTGTATTGTGAGAAAGGGAGAAAAGTACTTCTTTCTCTAGTTTCTCCATCCCATGCATTATCTTGTAAACCTCTATCATGTCACCCCTCAGTCGACATTTCTCCAAGCTAAAGAGCCATAAGCGTTTCAACCTTTCTTCATAGGAAAGGTGTTCCAGCCCTTTAATCATTCTAGTTGCCCTTTTCTGAACTTTCTCCAATGCTATAATATCCTTTTTGAGGTGCGGCGACCAGAACTGCACACAGTACTCCAAATGAGACCGCACCATCGATTTATACAGGGGCATTATGATACTGGCTGATTTGTTTTCAATTCCCTTCCTAATAATTCCCAGCATGGCGTTGGCCTTTTTTATTGCAAACGCACACTGTCCTGACATTTTCAGTGAATTATCTACCACGACCCCAAGATCTCTCTCATGGTCAGTCTCTGCCAGTTCACACCCCATCAACTTGTATTTGTAGCTGGGATTCTTGGCCCCAATGTGCATTACTTTGCACTTGGCCACATTGAACCTCATCTGTCACGTTGACACCCACTCACCCAGCCTCAACAGATCCCTTTGGAGTTCCTCACAATTCTCTCTGGTTCTCACCACCCTGAACAATTTAGTGTCATCCGCAAATTTGGCCACTTCACTGCTCACTCCCAAGACACAAGACAGTCTGATAGTTTTGTGTTGAAAGAGCTACATATAGAAGTTCAACAGCAATGCTAGGGCTAAAAATCAGGGATGTTATGGAATTTTGATCCTGCTATGGTTTGCCTTGAAAACTGGAATCTCATTTATGGTTTCTCACAATGAAAAGCTGGTTGTGCTTGTGCTGACCAAAACAATGAAAATTAACAGTAAAACTGATATTAAAATTGACACATGGGTGTGGGTGAAATGGCATTTCACTAGCATAAATAGCAAAAATGGTACGCAATGCCATAAATATGAACAGTGCGGGGAAAGTAGCAAAGAAAATAGGCAGGACAAAAATGCCTACAACAAAGAACTATTGCCAATGCTACAGAAAAAGCTTTTTTTCTCTCGATCCATGGACAGATCCAGGAACTACCCTCCTGTCTTATGTACTGTTGCATTGTTCATATCGCTCTTCAGTCCATATTGAAGTGGTTGGCTGTGCTGTGCTAAATTTCTCCTCTTGCTGGTAGTCAGTCTTAAGTTAAGTAATTCATATGCCATGAACATACAGCAACCAATGGGCAAGAAAGAGGACATCTTTTGGGGAGAACATCAGTCCTTGGGCACCTTCCAGTTTGAATTGTCTCACATTTAAGCTAGTGATACATATGCGTTATTTTGCTTATTCTCCTCTTGATATTTTTTCTGTTGCTCTTTCCTTTTCTTTTTCAATATTTCTTCAAAAAGATGCTCATCAACATTCTTCTGAAGAGTTCATGGCCCACTCCATTCCCATTTCATCCTGACCACATCTGGATGAAGCAAATAATGCTGTCCTTAGCAGAGTTATACCCTTCTAAGCACTTTGACTTCAATGGACTTAGAAGACAGCAAGTTTGTTTAGGATTGCACTAAAAGTGGCTGACGAGTCATCCACACTGCAATCCTAAGCAGAGTTATATCCTTCTAAGCCCATTGACTGTAATGGACTTAAAAGGACACAGATCTGTTGAGTATCACACCATCAGTGAACTTCTTGAGAAAATCAAAGTTTGAACCCAGTTCTATCCTAATTACAAAACCATGCTGGCATTCTAAACTCTCTCCTCTTCTGCACACTTACATCGCTGTATCCCATTGTTTTTAGTATTTTGTCGCAGTCTGCTTCCAGTAGCAGAAGTGAAGTGTACCGGGAAGATAAACACTGAAAGCAATGGAGGGCCACAATGTAAAGCACAGGATGGAGTAGGATTTAGCTCCTATTACCCATGTGCTATGCATGAGTAAACATAAACTGCAGGGGGGTTTTTCCTGGGGAAACATAGTGGAACAGAGTTCCAGAACCAATGCATGGAAACAAAATTCTCCAAAAAAATGTTTAAAAGTTCATGAGGGGCAGCTGTGTGTTTCTCTTTAATTCCCCTCTTTTTCCAGAAAAAAAGCCCTGCTTTTCTGCCTGACGATTTTAATTTTTTTTTATTTTTGTAATGATTTATGTTTGTTATAATAAACTAAAATTTACCCCAAAAAAGTAAATTGGTGTACTCATGTATAAAATATTCAAGGATCCCCATATTCATTATTATTTATTTGCACAACTTGATTTTTTGAGTTGCTGAATGTCTTCCTATGCAAGCAAAAATGTGTGAAACGGGGTCACTTTCTTATATGTGTCTGAAGTGTGGAAGGACAGAGAGGATTCCTTTGGAAAGGTGTCCATTCCCCCAGAATTTCATCTTTCCTGGATGCAAAGAGATTTACAGTTCTGAATGCGTTTTCTATTGAAAAGGACAGCAATGAGAAATGAATAGCTTTAATAATGAATTTAATGAAAGTAAATTAAGTTCTTTAAAAAAAAACATTAAAAGTGTACATTCCTATTTGAGCAGGCAGTTGAACCTAGGCCTACACCCAAGACCAACGTTGTAAATGCCCCCCCCCCCCCATTGATGAGTTTAATTTAAAAAGAAATAAAGCCATTGGTCTGGTGTACATTGTGAACCAGGGCTATGCTTTGCCAACCCCAGCTATACTTCAATAAAAAGCTCAGTTCACAGTGTCCATGGATACAAATTTCTCCGAAGTACTTGAATGTATTCTGCTAACTCCCCTTTATTCATGAAAGAACTTTTGGGTAGAAATCTGTCGTGCCATCCTCCTCCTTCAGATGTCTTCTTAAAAGTCACCTTTTTCCACAATGCCTCCAAAACACTTGACAATGGCTAGGCAGCTGGTGTGCTGTGATTGCTGCTTATTATGCTAATCAAAATCATCTCACTGTTAACTTGCTCTCCCCCAGTCTGTTTGTTGTATCCACCTGTTGTCTCTTGACATATATTTAGGGACTGTTTGAAACCCCACCAATGTCAGCAAAAGATTCCAACTGATTTGGATCGGACTCTTCTATTGCAGCCCCTAAGAAAGAGGTGAGTGTTCTTTTCAGTGTATATCTTGCACAATAGATCTCTACTCTTTAAATGAGATTTTCAAGTGTAGCCCTAGCAATTAAAAAATAAGATCCAAGTGTACATGTTCCATCTTTACATTGGGTAAGAAATAAGAATGTACTGTTATACTGGATAGTAATGGAATTCTATACAGAATGACTCCAGTCTAAGCCAGTTGAAACAAATGGGCTTAGATTGGAGTAACTCTCTATTGAATTGGACTCTGAATCTCCGAAAGTCCTTTGGCCAAAGACAGAGAAATGATCCTTTGAAGGATGAACTAATACAAATTCATGTTAAAAGTAGAATTATGTATTTAGTTAGTTTAGAGCTTATTTTTTTTCCCTTGAGAGTCAGTTACGAACACGCTGCTGAAAGATTACAAGGCAGTAATTAGAACACATGCACAGCTGCCTTATAGTGAATCAATATCAAACTCAGTACTGTCCACTCTGACTGGCAACAGGCATTCCAGGGTCTCATGTGTGACCTGGAGATCTTATGATATTACAATTGATCTCCAAACAACAGAGATAAGTTCCCCTGGAGAAAATGGCTGCTTTGGAGTGTGAACTCTATGGCATTATATCCAAATGATCTTTGTCCCTTCCACAAAACCTGGCCTCTCTCCCCACCCCTCCCAGGTTCCACCCCCAAAATCTCCAGGAATTTCACAACCAGAAGTTGGCAAACCTATCCCAAGTAAAGATCTTTTGCATTACCTGCTACTTGATTCTTTTATCTGGTGAAGCCAGGTAGTCTGAGACCTTCTGCATGCAAAGCAGATGCTCCACCGCTAATGGCCAAACTTGACATTTTTTGGTAAGTTATGTCTGGATTCCCCCCTGACTTGCATTCCCTGAAGTCACACAGCAGCTGCAGGATGTCATGACATCTAGTTTGGCCCTAAGCCACAGCTCCTTCACAAGACAGATCTTGTTTCTCCAGGAAATGTGTCTCAGCTTCTCTTATCTTTGGCTTCTGCCTTGCCTTGCTTTCTCTCAGTCCCTGGACCACACCCTGGAGGGTGCAACTGGGACCCCCTACTGCCATGCAACAAGCTGTCCCAGCTGTTGCCCCACCACTGATTCCTCATGCTGCATGGAACTTTGGTGGAGAGGAAGGATAATCAGCTATTCTGTAGGGCAGTAGGGTGGGGACCCTACCACCCTGCCTGAGTGATTCTGGGGGCCCACCCTCATTTTTGCTTGGAGGGGGGCAGAATCAGTACAGCTACCCCTGCTCTCTTTTTTTTTAATTTGCTAATGTACAAACTAATCCAGCCTTTATCTTTTTAATTAAGTACATGCATTAGCCAGGAAGTGATGTATCCTACCAACCCACCCAGAAAGACTAGCTTCTAAGCCAACTGCTAGGCATGCTATGGAAAGAAATGTTGTTAAGTTGCATTGCCTAAAGCTAACCCAGAAATAATCATCTACCATTTGTTTGCAGTCAAATTGATCCCAATCGTTACTGTCTTGGATGCGAGGGAGGATACAGATGCATCAAGCAACTCTGGGCTTACAGCCTTCCCAGCCCTCCCTTTCCTTGCTTCATAACATGTGGTACTGTGAGCTAAGTGGGCCTGGATCATGAAAGAGCCATGTGAATACAGGCTGAGAATTCCCTGGAGAGACTGCAGTGACTCTATTTATACATAGAGGTGGCATTTTAACAATCATTTCTGTGCCCTCCTCCCATATATTATTCATATCAACACCAATTCAACAGTCAAATGGTTTACCAGCCTGTATTGCTAACATTTACATAATAATCTGATATCTCACAACCCTTCTATTTATCAAGCAACAACATTCCTAGATTTGTAAAGTTACACAAGAAAAAGAGAATGTGGGGAGGGGGACAGGTAAGTAGGGATCGGAGGGTGAAAGAACTAAGAAACTCTTCCAATAAACTCCAAAAATGTTTTACAAGTTTTACATTGAGCCAGGCTCATCTCCTCAAGTGACTCTTATCCAAAGAAGTGGTATGAAGCAAGGACAGGGAAGGCGATGAAGGCCATCTCCTTGGACTGAGGCCAAAATTAGAAGCTTGAGCTGAGTCTGAAGTGCAGAGCTACCCTACATGAGTCTTTTCATTCCAGCAGCCAGTTAAAGAGGAGAAGGTGGGGGGGAGCAAGCTGCACAATGTTAGATTAACAACCCTACACCCAAGAACCATCCCCTTTCAGTTTAAAAGATACAAAATAAAAATAATATTGGCAATTGGCATCCCTTGGTCCTTACTGCTACTGATTAGAATGGGCTGATGTGGTTTTAGTGCAAAAGGTGGAGAGGGGGTGCTAAGGTGATTGTCTGCTCAGTGTAATATTTTGAGTACTTTTATATGCATTCCCCCACCCCCAAGCCAGAGTGATCTGGGAGTGGGGGGGAGAAGGAGCAAGGAAGGAAACCTCTTTAGAAAAGATGCTCTGCTTGTGAAGTTTACCAAATACCATCAGCAATGCTGAACTAATGAATAACAAACCTGTGTCGTCTATGGCTTTCATGCAGTCTGTTATGAAAAGATTCAGTACTGTTCAGGACCTGCAGCGTTGATCTGCCTCTTCCAGGTACAGCTTCAATGATTTTTATCTCAGCTTGGAACACAGAGTGTGTTCTGATACTAATACTGATAAAAGCATAAAGGCTGATGCCATCTGCCATGGCAACTATCAAGATGGCAGCTGCTTTTCATCAGCTTTATCTGAACTTTGCATTAATGGGAATTCAAGCACTGTGGGTGCTTTCTGTTTTTTTTTTTTTTTTTAAGCACAGAGAAAAAATTAGCACGCTCCTCTGAATACAACCAATGTGCTCACATATCAGCTTACTCTTATCTCCTTCATCTTTGGGGGAAGGATAAAATAAAAATTCCCCAAGTTCTCTGCAGATTGCCTTGTTTCTTTATCAGCCTGCTCCCTTTGATGCCCTTCATACAGGAGTGCCAGGGCTGTGACCCTACAATATTCTGACACCGAATCCCTCTGCTGTTGCTGCTGCTTCAAATAGGATTCAGCTGTGCCATCTCAGAGGGCAAAGCAGTCAACAAAACAGCCTGCTAGTGTTCCGAGCCCACTGCAGGCAGTAAGAGATATTTCTTTCCCAGCGCCATTTCTTGTTTCTCCTTATGAACTAGCAAAAATATATCTTCCACCCCCAGATTCAGGTTGCCAGGTCCGACTCAAAAAATATCTGGGGACTTTGGGGATGGAGCCAGGAGCAAGGGTGTGACAAGCACAATTAGATTCTGAATGGAGTTCTGGCTATCACATTTAAAGGGACTGCACACCTTTTAAATGCCTTCCTTCCATTTGGAAATAATGAAGGATAGGGGCACCTTCTTTAGGGGCTCATAGAATTGGACCCCCTGATCCAATCTTTTTGAAACTTGGGAGGTGCTTTGATGAGAGATGCTGGATGTTATGCTGAAAATGACCTCAAAACACAGCCATCCCCAGAGCCCCAGATATGCATGGATCAATTCTCCATTATACCCTCTGGGAATCAGTCTCTATAGGGTATAATGGAGTGCCCAGTAGACATTTCCCTCCCCCACCCCACTTTCTGATAACCTTGAAGCAGGGTGGGGGGGCTCCAAAACAGGGGATCCTCTGCCCCCAACTGGAGATTGGCATTCCTACTTCAGGTATGTGTGATTTTGAGGTCAATGGTGGTGGAACATGGCAAGCGGCTCTAGAAAGGATGCTAAATAGCAACCCAGCAGCTTTGTGTCCCATACTAGGTTACACATAGGAAATGTAAAGAGGTGACATCAAAAGCTTTTATATTGTCCCTTCTGTTGGAGTGCATATCCAAATGTGTATAAAAATATTGTGGGTGTTTAAAATTAGTACTTGCCTGGTCCTCTCACACTCTGATGCTGTGGATTTATGAAAACTGTGATCCAAAACTACTAAAGTGGTGGAAATCTAAAATCTGTGTTACTGAATACAGCTTTATAGGGCTTATTATAAGCAAACAAATGAATACATACTAAGATGCACATGAATTATTAGCCAGAGTGCTATTATAACTAATAGTAACAAATCCAAGCTCATTCATGAAGCTTGCTAGGCAATCTTGGGCTAGTCACTCTGTCTCTCAGCCAAATCTACCTGTCAGACTCTGGGGCTCACTGTGCCACAACTCTGAAAGTTTTCCCAGAAAGAGCCACTGTTAGCCCTTTCTCCTAAATAAACTCTCCACAGGCAAGAACTCCAATCAAATGCCAACTCTGTCTCAGACTGCCTGGACTGCAGTTTCCCTCAGACTTCTCTCAGTCTGATGTCCACTGGGACTTAACTGGAACACAACTGAGGAGATTTTTCTCTCCCTGCCTCCTTTAATTTGTTACATTGGTTACAGTGGAGGCAGTTAGCCAATCACAGTGAATATCTGAAATGTCACTCATGCAGACTGCTTTCTAGTCCATCATGGGCATCATTGGTGATCTGGGCCACCACTGATAGGCAGGCATCTAGAACCACACCGAGGCTGTTGACAGTTGACGCCATTGTCAAGGGCACACCACCAAGAGCTGAGATATAGCACCTCCACCCTGACTGTCCTCTTCCCAGCCTCAGAACCTCAGCCTTTGCAGGATTCAGTCTCAGCGGGCTCTCCTTCAACCATCCCACCACAGCCTCCAAACCCTCATCCAGGTTTGCTGGGTGCTGTCCGGCTGGCCACCCATCAACAGATATAGCTGATGTCATCAGCATACTGGTGACACCCTAGCCTGAAACTCCACATTAGTTGGGAGAGGGAGCATGTGTAGATGTTAAGTAACATTGGAGAAAGGGTTGCCCTCTGAGGGACCTCACATACTAATGGGTTCCTAGTTGACAACTTCTCTCCTAGCACTATCCTCTGTTCCCAGTTTTGGAGAAATGGGGTAAACCAGTTCAAGTCTACCCCACAAACTCTTACATCCTTTAGTAGAGGAAAGAACTTCAGAAAAGAGCAAGGGGTAGCTAAGCAACCACAACAGTATTGCCAGCTCTTAAACCTTGATTTAAGGCAGGAAAAGACAGGGCTGTTCTGGCTTTTGAGAGAGGACTAATTGGGGCAGACCACCACTGGGACTCAGCAACCACTGGGACTCTACCATCTGACTTGCATGACTCACTCAGACCCAGCTCTGTTCAGCAGCAGCTATGTCACAAACCCCAGTGTGCTGTAGTGGTTAGAGATTCAGACTACGCTCTGGAAAATCCAGATCCAAATCCAGATCCAGATCCAAATCTGCAGTGAAAGCACACTGGGTGACCTTGGGCCAGTCACACACCCTCAACCTATCCTATTCACAGAGTGGCTGTGAAGATAAAACAGAGAAGGGGGGAATGTTGTAAACCACTTTAGACCCCATTGTAAAGAAAGCTAAGGAAGAAAATAATGCATATAGCTGAAGATGGGGGGGGGGGGGCGTAAAAGGTAGAATGATCAGTAGGTGGGAAGGAGAGAAGGAAGCAAGAAAAGCTGAGGGTATAAGGGTTGCCGAGAGAAGAAAAAGAGGAAATAGTAGGGGGAGGATACAAAGGAAAGTGAAGTGCCCATTGCAAGTTCTTGCAGGTTCCCCACCATGCTAGCACTGCACAAATGGTCCCAATACAGCCCAGCAGCCAACAGGACACAAGTCAATTACCCCAGTGTGAGGCTGTCAGTGAGAGGAAAGGAGGGAAAGTTTAAAATGCAAGTAGACTGGCTGGTGGGTGGAAAGAAGAAAAAAAACAATAAAATAGGAGAGGCTGTGGGGGCTTTCAGGAAAGAGAATAGTAGAATCATAGAGAAGGTATCTCCAGGGTCATCTAGTTCATACCCTCTACACAGTGCAAAAAATTCACAAATACTTTCCACTAGGTTGCCAGGTCTGTGTTGGAAAATATCTGGGGACTTTGGGGGTGGATCTGGGATTGGGTGGGGTTTGGGGAGGGGCCTCAGCATGGTACAATGCCATAGAGCCTACCCTCCAAAGCAGCCATTTTCTCCAGGGGAGATGATTGCTGCTGGCTGGAGATCAGTTGTAAAAGCAGGAAATCTCCAGGCCCCACCTGGATGCTGGCAACCCTACCTTCCATACACCCAAGTGATCCCTGCTTCATGCCCAGAAGATGGCAAAAAACCTCTAGGATCCCTGACCAAACTGGCCTGGAGAAAAAATGCTGCCTGATCCCAAAGCAGAAAGAGGAAATAGTAGGGGAGGGGGAACTGGATATCCCCACAAATGCTAGCAGGTCCACAGCTTGGATCTTCTAATACCGTTAGCAGCACTGAGGTCCTGGGAAGTAGAAGCAGCGATAGGAAAGGTGAATGACAGCAACATACTAGCACACACACATCCAGTTTGTTCCATTTGTATATGTATTTATTATTATATTAATGTATTCATTGTATTTATATTTCCCCTTTCTTCCCTTGTGGGACTCAAGGAAACATACATAGGTTTGCTGAAGGGTTTCCCATGCTGATACAGCCTTAGGGTAGCAAGGTCCCCCCAGCCACTGAAGGAAAATGGGATAGGGAAGGTAGGGTTGACAGATCCAGATTGGGAAACTCCTGGAAATTTTGGGATGAAGCCTGGCAAGGACATAGATCGCTGCTGTGAAAAATACCAGTTCCAGCACATGAAATAACATTTCGCACATGGAAGCAAGCTGACTTGCAATTGGCTTGAAAATAAAATCACCCTATAAGTGCTGGGGGTGGGGTGGGGGACAAGAAAACCTTGACATTGACCCAACATGGAGAAAATGAGATGTGGAACAAAAAATTAGAATTGTAACACACTTGTATATCCAAGGTAAAGTACACATGTGGAATGGGCCCTAGAGAGAAAGCAACCCCCTCTCCATGTTCCTGCCTCCCCCAGTCTCCCATTGGTTGCCAGTCCAGGCCTCATCTAACTGGATACTGTTTGCATTGTGAGTGCTCAAGAGTTGCAGAAAACTGCATTCCTGAACATGGTACATAAGCTTTGTTTTCTGCTGGGATAAGAAGGTGCCAAGACAATTATTGTATCCAGGAGCAACAGCAAGTGTAGAAAAGCGGCTACATCACCATGTGGCGTAAATCAGCTTTAAAAGCCATTTACTAAGATCTGAGGATATGGCTTCATCTTACTGATGTGTGACAGGAATCTGCTGACCCACATCTGGTCTGGATTCATTATTGTTATGGGTGATATCATTGGTAGTAGGAATGAAATGTCCATGCTAAAATATTCTTGCTCCTCCTTAGCATCTGCATCTGGGAAGGACACTCTAAAAGTAGCTGACTCTGCCACAAAGACTTGATTGTTGTATTTTTCATACTCATCACAGAGATTATTGTTTTCTTCCCTGCAATTTGCCACTGAAGTTATGCACTCATTTTTATCTCTTTTTTTGTATTGTAAACCAAATACAGGGAGGATTGCATAGTGACCTTTATTTTCAGTAGTTTAAAGTGCTGGTGGGAAAGAAGTACATGGAAAGAGAGTTCAGAATACATACTTTCTGTTTCTAAAAAATGGTTTATTGGTTGAATTTGTGTCAATTCGATTGGTGCTTATTTATAGTGATAGGTTCATGTCCCCATGCTCATCATGAAAGTGCTGCACATTTGCAAATATTCCCATTAAACATAAAAATGCACAGTGGACGTTTGCAGGTGTGTAGTGGAGATACTGCACAATGGGTGCGTGGGAATGTATAGGGACAACCGCCCATCTGTCTCCCTGATGTCTTCCACTTTCCCTTAGATCACAAAACTTACTTGTTTGAATTGGGGGGGGGGGGCGGGATGTAGCAGATCTCAAGGGATGGCTGTTTAAGCACAAAATAGGTTTCAACCACAGCCTAACTTTTCTGCAAATTACTCATCTGAAGTCATCTGAACATTAGCTTCCATTAGTGCTGCTAACTCCAGCCTGGAAAATTTCTGGATATTTGGAGACAGTATGTGTGGAGGAGGAAATCTGCAGTGCTTTGCCTACAGTCGCATACCACAGAGTTGGAAGAACTCCAGGTCCCACCTGCAGGCTGACAACCCTATATTCAAGCACTAACCAGAGTTGACCCAGCTTAGTTTGTAAGATCTGGTAAGATTGGGCTAAACGCATTTCCAGATGTAACTCATTAGCGTGAATTAGACAGGAATTGTCCTTCTCCTAACTAGTTTCCCTCCTAATCTCAGATATACATGAGAAAGTGTCTCCATTCTACAAAGCAAGTAAAATACACTTTCAAACTGGTGTGTATTGGCCTGTGACTTGTAAGCCAAAATGCCCTCAAAACGAGGTTGGGGAATTGACAGGTAGGCACTTGGCTTAAAAAGGATCTTTTAATCTATGTATGCAGGATACACGTCCAGAAATTATTGCTTAAAATTCACCAGGGACACTAATTAAGTGAAAACAATTACAATTTATTATAGAAAAATATAGGCACACATACAAGACAATAAAGTCATAAAACACACATACAGTCCTAAGAAAAATAGAGAGAGATTCAGAGATAACACAAGGATGGTCAAACAGGGTGATAATTACCGATCGTAGTCTTCAAGGAAGGCTCCAGTGGCGACGAACGAGGATTAAGGGGAGGGGACCCTCAACTGATCAGGAATCGGGGATGTATGTGTACTGGTGTACTGCTAGATGCACACCTGTGTGGAACTGGGTCACAGATTATAAGGACTACCTTGAGCCCTCAAGGAATGGGAGGTACAGGGGCGAATGACAGTGGTCAGCTGGTACATGACCTCAAAAAAAGGGGAGGCCCTGCAATGACCATAAGGGCTGGACTTATGCAGTAGCCAATAGCCAGTTAATTGGCATTCCCTGATTGGATGCTCATAGCTAGTCAATGAGCAGGCTTGGCCTTAGTTACCTGATTGGACTTCCAAATAACAATGGGCCAAGGAGGAAGCTCCAGGATGACCATTAAGAGAAAGAATGGAAAAAAATGTTAAGGTGGGGGGTACTTAAATCTATCAAACTTATCTAAAAAGATGACAACAGATGGCCAAATTGCTACCTAGGTAACACCTGGTCTATACAAAGAAACTTGGCTCTGGGTGAAGATGTTCTTCCTCCTCTGCGATCTTCTACTGGCACCAGTCTTTGTCTTGAGTTCCGTTGGACAAAGGTTTAGGCAGTCTGACAGGTTCCACGCCTAAGATAAGCTTGATGGCTTTATGCATAGGTGACATCTGTTGAGTACGTGAGCCTCCCGCTTCGCTGTGATGGAGTCTGGCACTGCAGGAAGATAGCTGCTGGTGGTGTTAGCCTCCCAAGATGGATTCTATGGTTGAGGCTGGAAACCGCTTGCCTGGACAGTTCCTGGCGGCGCACCTTCTTCTGCTGCTATGGCCAAGATGGGGATCGCACGGGGCGACTGGAAACCATCTGTTCTCCTGGTTAGCACTCCTCCAGAGACACAGAATGCTGCTGCAATGTTATGGCTGTTAGTACTCATAAGTCCCTTCCAGTTTGGTAGACAAAACCCATGTTCTCCTGGTAGATGTGAGTGAGTTGAGTCTTCAGGCACCCTGGCAACCAGATGGGTGACTACGATGTTCTAGAAATAGGGGTATTATTCTCACAGACTATGAGATTCTCATGCAGTGACTCAAAAGGTGAGGTTGTCTAGATTTTTACATCAAACAAAGTTTAACTGAGAGGGCAGCTCCTCTCATATCTTACCTTGCTCTGCTGTGTTTCTTTCCACATTCATAGCCCATCCTGTCTGATTTCCCACATCAGAACCTCATTGGGAGGACATATGCATCAAGAACCAGAGTAAGAAAATCAGTACTTTGACCTGCACTTCTACTCTTCAGGAGGTGAATTTGTCCCCTAGACCTTAAAAGTATTTAATTCTAAGGTTCTAAACCAATTTCTGTTCAGTGTGGAAATTTGGATTCAGGCTGTTTCTGGAAAAAACTGGATTCCATCCAGTATTACTTTTTCTAGCATATACTGACTACTCCCAGATGTTGTGTCTCTGACATAGCACTGAGAGTAGAACTAGGTGAATTATTGAAAGGAACCAGGGGTTGGATTAAAACATTTATCTTCAAAGTAAAAGTTGTAAAACCTGAGGGAAGATCTACTCTACTTGGGCTCATCCAGGCAAATAAACATTATAGTCAGTGGGATCAACTATTGGAAAAGAAAATGAAATGCCTAGGAATAACAAATATATGCTTAAGAATATAGAAACTAAAGACTTTATACAACAAAAAAAGTGTGTAAGGAAGTTGGATGTTACAAGTATGTCTATTAGGGCGTTCAACACTCCAATTGGGAATTGCCCTCCAATGCAACAGCCAAAATATTTTTATCAATTGACAGTCCCAAACCTAAACTGAGCTTTTACTTTGGCAAGAATGGATTTTCTTCGCTCAACAGTTTGGGAGGGCATATATAATAGAGTATCATACTCTAATAGAACCTGCAAATGCTCGTGCAGCATATGATTATGAAGTGCCCTGTAGTAATGAGTTGAGAGCTAATTTAGGCATCCTTTTACTTTAAAATATAGAATTGCTAAATCTCCAAGCCCAGGTGTCATGGCTAATAACGATACAAATGACCATGTCACCCTCTTAGTGGCAAAAATCATCAAATAGAGAAATAACACTGAGTAAGGTTTTTAAAAATATTTTTTGTTCTAACTTCTGCTTAAGGCAATAGCCATGTAAGCAGAGATAGACAGACAGACAGGCTAATCGACCCGCACTCTCTGGTTTTGTTTTAAAACTTATCTACCACCCCTACTATAAACTGGCAGAAGAGCTTCCCTCTCTTTTTTCTATGATGAAGACTAATAGCAGTTTAGAGGAGAGAGGGTGAGAGAGATGTGACTGCATGGTGCTTTTAGATGGCATTCCAGATCTTTAAGAGATCCAGATCTCCAGATCTTTTTCACAAAAAGAACTGGACTGATCTTTTCTCATCACTGATTTCTTAAATCTTGTCTGATTTAAAGATTTATTGCTGGGTGTTTTCCCTTTGTAACTGCTATCTGCAAGACAAGTGGGCTGCTTATAAGCAAGGCAGCAAAACCTGGGCATCTACTCTAATCCTGTCTCTAAAGTCTTACCTCCTTGTCAGCTTGCCTACATGCCCTGTGTAGGCAGACTAGTTGGTACTTCCTACTTTTCTCAAGGGGATAAAACATAGCTTCTGCACTCTTGTACCCTATCCATCACCTATCCATCTATCCTATCTGCACCTATCCATCACTGTGTGCAGATAAAAAAAATTTCTTGCCCTCTACCAAGCATCTGCTCATCATTTGGAGGGCAAAGCCTGAATATCTGTTCCATATCCACTATCTTACATGCCAAACAACAGTGATGCATTTTCTTCCATCTCCTAGGGCAAGTGATGAACAGTGTTGGAAATTAGTTGTTAGGTGGACAGAGGGGAAAGGAGTGATTCTGCCACTCTCA
This sequence comes from Heteronotia binoei, assembly GCF_032191835.1. Lineage (NCBI taxonomy): Eukaryota > Metazoa > Chordata > Lepidosauria > Squamata > Gekkonidae > Heteronotia > Heteronotia binoei. The sequence goes on along the minus strand of NC_083232.1, from coordinate 60,425,767 downwards.
TCTGCTTTGCCAGTCTGCCAGCAAATACAAACAGAGCATCTCTCCTGTCTGTCTGTCATAGCACATGCATAGCCCTGTATTGAATAAGGACTACCCTATGGTTGCCAGTCTCCAGATGGGGCCTGGAGATCTCCTGCTGTTACAGTTGATCTCCAGATGACAGAGATCAGTTCCCCTGGAGAAAATGGCTGCTTTGGAGGATGGACTCTATGGCATTGTGTCCTGCTAAGGTCCTCACCTTCCCAAACCCTGCCCTCTCCAGGATCCACACACACACACGAAAGTTTCCAGGTTTCCCCACAGAGCTGGCAATCCTTTATACGGAATCAGGCAGTCCTGCTGTGGCCTCCCATAATTTGGAGGAGGCAGGGCTTTTTTTGAGCAGGAATGCACAGGAACACAGTTCCACCTGGCTTGGCATCGGAAGTGTGGCCTAATATGCAAATGAGTTCCTGCTGGGCTTTTTTGTAGAAAAAAGCCCTGTGTGAAACAATGGTGACATCATGAGGTGTGGCCTAATGTGCAAATGAGTCCCTGGGGGGAGAAATGCATGTAAACCTTCCCTCTCCCCTTTCTCAAAGATATTCTAGGACACTGTATTTAAGACTTTATTTCAATGGCCGATAAATCGTTGATTGACTATTGAGAGGCAAGTTTTGTTGTTCTTTAAGGCCACTAAGACTCTTGAGTCAAGATGATAAAAGTATAAGAGTATTATTTCTTCTTCTCAGAATGGTTATCTGCTTAATTAGTCATAGGTACAATAAAACTGTCTACAGAACAACCTAATAACACCACTGCCTTGACTGAAGTGAAATATTTTCTTCTCAGCAGGTTACAATGGCAGGAAGCTTTATATATCAATCAATAATTTGTTATGATCATAGATGAGCAGAATAAAACATACATTAATAAAGTGATTATAATAATATATAATAGGTTTATATACAGTTCAACGCACTTGCTCACAGAGAACTTAAATGTCTTTTGACTCCAGACTGATATATTTTCAGTAAGAACAAAGTTAGAGTCCGATAGCTCCTTTAAGACAAACGGAGTTTTACTCAGGGTAGATCCAAATAGGCAGCTGTGTTGGTCTAAAGTAATAGAACAAAATAGGAGTCAATTTCATCTTTAAGACCAACTTAGTTTTATTCAGGAGAGATTTATTCAGAAGCACACGAAAGCTTACGTTCTGAATAGGCTTGCTAATCCCCAGGTCCCAGAGGGGGTTCTTTCGTTTTCCCAGGCTCCTTCCTGCTCCAGTCAGTTGGCCGGTGGAGGAAGCCCCGCCCCCACAGCCACCATGTGACTTTACATCTCCGGAGGCTTCAGTCTCCGATTGGAAAGGCTTCCTCTTTGGATGGTGTGTCTGTGTTACTTTGAAGAAGTTGGCAGCAACTCATAAGTAGAGATGCCAATCCCACTCTTCAGAGTCACCAGAAACAAGGGGGGAGGGAAATGTCTGCTGGGCACTTCATTATTCCCTATGTGGAGATTGATTCTCATAGGGCATAATGGGGAATTAATCTAGAGGTATCAGGGGCTCTGGGGGGGCTGTTTTTGAGGTAGATGAACCAAATTTTCAGTATAGCATCTAGTGCCTCTCCCCAAAATACCCTTCAAGTTTCAAAACAATTGGACCAGGGGGTCCAATTCTATGAGCCCCAAAAGAAGGTGCCCCTATCCTTCATTATTTCCTACGGAAGAAAGGCATTTAAAAACGTGTGCTGTCCTGCTGTCCCTTTAAATGTGATGGCTAGAACTCCCTTGGAATTCAATTATGCTTGTCACACCCTTGCTCCTGGCTCTGCCCACAATGTCTCTTGGCTCCACCCCCAAAGTCCCCAGATATTTCTTGAATTGGACTTGGCAACCCTAGTTCTAAATAAAACTAATTTGGTCTTAAAGGTGCAATTGACTCCTATTTTGTTCTTTTACTCAGGGTGTGAGCTTTCGTGCATGCACACAAAAGTTCACACCCTGAATAAAACTTTGTTGGTCTTAAAGGTGCCATTGGACTCTAACTTTGTTCTATTGCTTCAGACCAACACAGCTACCTGCCTGGATCTATTTTCAACAATAAATCATTCATGGACTTCACCTCAAGACAATAATTCTCAAGCCATCACAAAGTCTTATCAAACAGTTTACAGCCAGTCTCGTACTTTCTGAAGAATAGACTTTAACAAGATTAGATCCATTTACACACAGGGGTTTCTAATTTATCCAATCTGATCCACTCTCAAACCAGACTCGTTTATAATTTGTGTGCTTTTGCCAGAGTCAAACCTCCAACTATATTCTCACAGTCAGACTTTATAACTCTAATAATTCTGCTCACTCCCAGAAACAAACCTGAATTGTCCTCTTCCCTCAACATTCCAACAGCTCCCTAGCGTGAAAGTGGATGGATGTAGCAACAGCCTTCAAGTAAGCTCAGGCCTTCACAGGGGATTGGTCGTTTGACAACTAAGTAGGGTTGCCAAGTCCAATTCAAGAAATATCTGGGGACTTTGGGGGTGGAGCCAGGAGACTTTGGGGGTGGAGCCAGGAGACATTGGGGCGGAGCCAGGAGCAAGGGTGTGACAAGCATAATTGAACTCCAAGAGAGTTCTGGCTATCACATTTAAAAGGACAGCACACCTTTTAGAATGCCTTTCTTCCATAGAAAATAATGAAGGATAGGGGCAACCTCTTTTGGGGCTCATAAAATTGGACCCCCTGGTCCAATCCTTTTGAGACTTGGAAGGTATTTTGGGGAGAGGCACTAGATGCTATACTGAAAATTTGGCACCTCTACCTCAAAAAACAGCCCCCCCAGAGCCCCCAATACCCACAGATCAATTTCCCATCATTCCCTATGGGAATCTTTTGTGGAGGCACATAATGGCTGTGGGGGTGGGGCTTCCCCCGCTGGCCAGCTGGCTGGGGGAGGGGGTAAGCCTGTAAAATCGGGGATCCCCCGCTGGGACCTGGGGATTGGGAAGCCTACAACTAAGGACAGAGCAGCCTCCTGTCTGTCACACCTCCTTACAAGCCTGTAAAATGGCTGGTAGAAAATGGAAATGGTACACACACAAAAATGGCAATAGGAAGACTGTGTGCCGGGGACACTTCTGGTTGATCCCTGTCATGCATATCTTCACTGCTACCATCATACTCTCCCTGTGCTTGCTATTATTTGTTTGTTTTCATTTGGGGACCCAAAGTGACTCACAAGTCTTGCCTTCTCCAGTTTATTCTCACCATAACTTTATGAAGTAAGTTAGACTGTGACTGGCCCAAGGTCATCCAGCAAGCTTCCATTGCAGAGTGGAGATATGAACCTGATCCTCCCAGTTCCCAACATTCTAATGATTACACAAACTAAATAACAAGGCACCAAAATAACTGCAGAATCAGGATGCTTCCAGTCATTTCCAAATGCTGGAAATAACTTTGGCCAGATTAGGAATCCTTATATTTATTAATGGGTGCATGGGAATTAGGTTGTCATTTCCCATCCCTGATAACAAGTTGGTGCATGGGAATCAGGTTGTCATTTCCCAATACACATCCCTGATAACAAATGCACACCAGTAAAAGTGTAGTTTTTCTAGAGGTGTACTTTTTCTAGAGCTGATAAAAGGACTGGATCCAACCAGCTTTTCAGTTACTCAAAAAGGAAATAAATGATCCCCTTCAGGAGTCATTTTGTAGAAAAAGAGGTGCCAGAGCTCATTAGCACATCTCATTTGCATTTGCTACACACCCCTGACATCAGTGGAAAGTGCATTAAAGTAAATCAGCTCAGCATCTACCTTAAAATGCTTCTTGAATTATAACTGCTATAATAAAATCATACTCCCACAGACACAATTGGGCAACTGTACATGTTACTACTTTACATAGCAAATAACTGGTGGGTCTTGGAGAGAGGGGATTGGAAGTGTACTCAAAAGTCTGCACATTGCTCTGTGCTGACCATTCTTCATTTTACAACAAGGAAAGCTCTAAATGCTTCAATGCTAAGCTGCCTACAATGTTAGGTTCACCAAAGTCCATGGAAACATGTTTTGGATGGCTGCAAAAGAGGCACTTCCTATCTCCAGTAAATGCCCATTGTTTCTGTCAAAGTGTGACAAAATTTCATATCTGCAAAGGAGAATTTGAATCTCTTATGAACCTACCGAATATTGGAATATGTAGGACATATTGGTGAAGGTAATATAAATCATACCTTTTTAAATTCTTTTCTCCTATGTAGCCACAGTGCATGATTAAGATTTCCATCTGTCTGCTTTATATGTTTTGGTTATTTCCCCATTTTTGTGGGGAAAAATATTAGAAAGTTTGTCAAATCTTAGAGTTTAGCAAAATTCCCACAGGGGGTTTGAGCAATGGAGCCCAGAAGCAAGTATTTGGGGGGAAGGTTAAGAAAGAAAGCACAATAAAATGTAGAGGTTCCGGAGCTCCGCTCCTGTGAGCTCCTGCTCAAAATGAGGCCTGATTCCCTTTGACCACCAAAAAAGGCTGCAGTGGAGATCATGAGACCTTCATAGGGTAAAATCATGTGGGATAAGGGCCATAGGAAGAAGGGGAATTACCACATTTACTTGAAAGGATGGTGATCCTGAATATAAGATGCCCTCCTAAAAGTTATACAACCCCCAAAATTGTAACTTATATGCAATGGTAAAACGACCCCCTCTTTTTTTCTTCAGAATTTCATACCTGGGGGGGTGGTTGGGAATGAGCATTACATTGAAGTAAATAGTGCAAGCATGATAGTGTGAAAAAAACTCATTGGATCTAGCCCTCAAGTTGAGTGACACATTATAGCCCCCTTGTGTAAAATACTGGAAATTGCATTTTTGATAGGAACATCAATAACATGTACAGTTGCCCAATTATGTCTATTATGGTATGAAGACTCTCCATGAAATGGGGTCAATCCATTCAAGATGTTGCAAGTACAAGTGCCATTATGATCAGCCAGTATAAATCGATGGTGCGGTCTCATTTGGAGTACTGCGTGCAGTTCTGGTCGCCGCACCTCAAAAAGGATATTATAGCATTGGAGAAAGTCCAGAAAAGGGCAACTAGAATGATTAAAGGGCTGGAACACTTTCCTTATGAAGAAAGGTTGAAACGCTTGGGACTCTTTAGCTTGGAGAAACGTCGACTGCGGGGTGACATGATAGAGGTTTACAAGATAATGCATGGGATGGAGAAAGTAGAGAAAGAAGTACTTTTCTCCCTTTCTCACAATACAAGAACTCGTGGGCATTCGATGAAATTGCTGAGCAGACAGGTTAAAACGGATAAAAGGAAGTACTTCTTCACCCAAAGGGTGATTAACATGTGGAATTCACTACCACAGGAGGTGGTGGCGGCCACAAGCATAGCCACCTTCAAGAGGGGTTTAGCTAAAAATATGGAGCAGAGGTCCATCAGTAGCTATTAGCCACAGTGTGTGTGTGTGTGTGACACAGAGTGTTGGACTGGATGGGCCATTGGCCTGATCTAACATGGCTTCTCTTATGTTCTTATGTTATGCCATATGTAACAGAGCCACCTTGGCAGCATTCTCCTGTGGTAACCAAGTTGTAGCCATAATTAGAAGAGCAGCTCTAGATCCCATCAATTGGCTAAGTTTCCATTTCTTTTATTTTTATTTTTTATGCCATGCTTTTCTCCCTGTGGGTACCACAAGTGACATTCATCCATTTTATCTGCACAACGATGAGCCTCTGTAGCTGGGAGAGACTAGATCAGATCAGCCAGCAAGCTTCCATGGTAGAACAGGGATTCAGACTAAAAAAAAATAGAATAAAATTTGATTCGAATCACCTTTCCTCTTGGGGAAAAAAATTACATTAATGTTTAATTCTTGTAGCAAATAACTGGTGGGTCTTGGAGAGAGGGGATTGGAAGTGTACTCAAAAGTCTGCACATTACTCTGTGCTGACCATTCTTCATTTTACAACAAGGAAAGCTCTAAATGCTTCAATGCTAAGCTGCCTACCATGTTAGATTCACCAAAGTCCATGGAAACATGTTTTGGATGGCTGCAAAAGAGGCACTTCCTATCTCCAGTAAATGCCCATTGTTTCTGTCAAAGTGTGACAAAATTTCATATCTGCAAAGGAGAATTTGAATCTCTTATAAACCTACCGAATATTGGAATATGTAGGACATATTGGTGAAGGTAATATAAATCATACCGTTTTAGGTTCACCAAAGTCCATGAAGGTAATTTAAATAGTTTGATTTTCATTTTAGATAGACACAAGAAGAGTCCTATTGGATCAGACCAGGGATCCATCTAGTCCAGTGTCCTGTCCCACACAGTGGCCAGCTAGTTCCTCTAGATGGCATGCCATATAGGCTGAGATCCTCCACTGATGTTGCCTCCTGGCACTGGGATTCAGAGGTTGACCGCCTCTGAACAATGAGGTTCTCTTTTGTCACAATTGCTAGTAGCCACTGATACGTCTATCTTCCATGAGTCTACCTAATCCCCTTTTGAAGCTGTCTATGCCCGTGCCATCACTATATCCTCTGGCAGTGAATTCCACATTTTTATCACTCAGTATGTGAAAAAATATTTCCTGTTGTCTGTCCTGAATCTACAGCCCATTGGCTTCACTGGATGTTCAAAGACCAATTTAGCCACAAACCATTCTGAAGCTCACATATCTGAAGACATCAAGAACATCTTCGTGATCTTTCAATTTTACTACAGGAGCTCATTTCTATTTCTCATCTGAAGGATACAATTTGCAAACAATTCCAGGAAATGAGGGACTGATGCTTCATTTGACAAGAGAGAGGATATATACAATGGGTAAACCTCTGCTTGGATCTATAATTTGATCACACAGTGAGCAACACCATCCTCAAACACTCAAAAATACTTGCTTTTGTATCAAGTGTTAGAGCAATTATAGAAGTGCTGATTCCCACATTACAAAGTTCTTGTGTCTACCATGAGTTCGCTGTGAGGACTTTCAATCAGTTGTGTGCTGTAGGATCAGTACTCAATGATTTCCAGGCATGCAGGGGGCCCAATTTAGATTGGTACCATGTTATAAGGGGAGAGGGGGCTTAAACCTTCCCCTGCAGCATGATCTTGATGGGTAATGGCCCTGGACTGTGGTATAGTGCGTGCGTGTGTGTGTAATGGAACAGTCTGCTCCTTCCTTAATACTTGTGTGATTTAGTTCAGTCCTATTGGGTGGAGTTCTTGTTTCAGTTTTCAGTTTTGTATGTTAGCTGAAGTTGTTAGTTGTTGGAGTTGTCTCCTTGCAAGTAAATGGCTGGTGTTTTGAGCCAGCTTGTCTCTGCTGAATGGATCTGAGAACAGGTGCCTGAGTAAGTACTCTAACCTGGGAACCCACAGCCAAAGGGGAACATTACACTGGGGGCGTTTTCGCACTCAACTTAATCAGCAGCAACCCCCCTCTTCACCGCGCAGGATCTGCGCGGATTTCGCACTAATTGCCGCAGAGCACCCGGAAGAGCCAGAAAGTCCCGCGGCTTTTGCGGCACAAATGGAAACTGGTTTTTGGCGGTTTCCGTTTGCGCCGCAAAAGCCGCGGGACTTTCCGGCTCTTCCGGGTGCTCCGCGGCAATTAGTGCGAAATCCGCACAGATCCTGCGCGGTGAAGAGGGGGGTCGCTGCTGATTAAGGTGAGTGCGAAAACGCCCTGGGAGTTATGTCCCACTGGGGAAACTTCTATGTAAACTATACTATGGAACCCAGACTTCATGCAGGTTGCACAAGTGAGATGTTACTGCTAACATTTGTAGGGGATTCATTGCCAAATCATTTTTTTTAAAAAATAAGGTTTTTTTCTGGCTCTCTTAGGATTTCAGAACCCTGAATCATAGCCATGGTGGGTTCCATTGCATAGATCTGCCTAGTTCACCTGTGGTTAAAAGGACAATGGACTTACTTGCAAAGGGTTTTGCTGGTTTAGAATCTGTACAAAAGCTCAAGAACAAAGGTCAATGAAAATTACTTTTTTGTTCCATAAGAGACTGCTTTTAAGGCCACATTTTGAATACAGTACATGTGCAGGTCACATTAATATGAAAAAGTCATTACAAAAAATGGGAAGGTACAACAAAGGGCAACTAGAATTACACAAGAAGTAAAGATTCTTAATTATTTAAAATCATGAGACATATTTGCTCTTTTGTATGGGGAAGATTAATACAAAATTCAGATAAAGTAGAAGAAAAAAAGTAAAAAGGCCTAGTGTCAGCAAATATCAGGTTAAAAATATAAGCTATATAAAAATTTGGTATTAAATACACTTGCATTGCTTTGAATACAAGAACATCTTGAAAGAGGCTGAGCGATTATCACCAAAACTTGAGTGGACATGTTGGTCCTGACAAAGACTTGAATGTCAAAGTGGTATACCAAACTTCCTTGAAGGGATTGTGTGTGTTATAGTCAATTCTTCCATCATATAAGGTATGGTTTTGAGGGTGGTGCAACACATTATAATACAACATACCTGGAGGCAGTTTTGCACTGGCTGAGGGCCAACAAACTGAAACTTAATCCCAGCAAAGCAGAGATGCTCCTAATTAGGGTAAGGTGTGCCCCAGGAACTGGGATATCTCCTGATGTGCATCATATTGCAGCTCCCCTTGAAGGAAAAGGTTTATAGCTTGGGGTGCTACTGGACCCAGGCCTCCTGTTAGATAAAGAGGCAGTAACAATGGCCAGCGGTACCTTTCACCAGCTTGGCTGATGAGCCAGCTGTGGGCCTACCTGGGCAAAAAGGTTCTTGTCACTGTGGTACATGCCTTGGTAACATCTAGATTAGACTATTGCAATGGGTGCTACATAGGTCTGCCCTTGTAAACTGTCCAGAAGCTAGTTAGTACAGAATGGTGTGACCAGAATGTTGACTGCAGTGGATCTGACAAACCATGGCCTCTTCCACACTAGACTTTAATCTTGGTTCACCCCTGTTCCCAAACTGACATTCCACACTACACTCCAGTTCACCCCTGTTTTTATCTCAGGGTTGTTGTTGTTTTTAATTTCTACACTGCCTTCAAGTTCACCTGTGTTTTTATCTCAGGGTTTTTTCACTTTACATTACACTGAGTTCACCCCAGTTTATCTCACCAATTGTCCCAGGATATATGGATGCTGTTTTGCCCAGGATTTTCCTGCAAGGTAAATGAATGTGAGTCAAACTCAGAGAAAAGTGTGGAAAGGGCCCATATCACCACAATTTTGTTCCATCTATGCTAGATCCCAATTTGCTTCTGCATGCAATTCACCTGATGGTTTGAGACCATCAAATCATAAGAACCACTTACTCCCATATGAGTCTATTGGATCACTATGGTCATCTTCAAAGGCCCTGCTGGAGGTGCCCCTGCTATCTGGTTAGACAGGTCTCAACCCAAGAAAGGACCTTCTTGGTCAGAGTGCCAAAACTTTGGAACTGCCCCCACATCCCCAGGGAGATCCCCCCCCCCTCTCTCTCATTGTCTTCTGCCAGTGGAATAAGACTTTTTTGTTGTGTTGAGCATTCTCTCTTATTATGTGTGAATGCCTATGTGTTTTAAGTGTTTTATCTACTTACATATTTTAAATATTATAACTATATCAATATAATTGTTTCATGTTAGGACAGGATATGGAACAACTGATTGGTTTAGAAGAGGAAGAGGAGTTCGACAAGGATGTATATTGTCACCCATATTTAATTTATATGCAGAGTACATCATGAGGAATGCTGGCGTGGATGAAGCAGAAGCTGGAATTAAGATTGCTGGGAAAAACATCAATAACATCAGATATGCAGATGATACTACTCTAATGGCAGAAAGTGAGGAGGACCTAAAAAAACCTCTTGTTGAGGGTGAAAGAGGAGAGCACAAAAGTAGGCTTGAAACTCAACATCAAAAAAACTAAGATCATGGCATCCGGCCGCATCACACCATGGCAAATAGAAGAGGAAGACATGGAAGTAGTGACAGACTTTACATTTCTTGGATCCAACATCACTGCAGATGGTGACTGTAGCCATGAAATTAAAAAATGTTTGCTCCTTGGGAGGACAGCTATGGCAAACCTGGGCAGTATAATAAAAAGTAGAGACATCACCCTGCCAACAAAAGTCTGTATAGTCAAAGCGATGGTATTCCCAGTAGTAATGTATGCTGTGAGAGCTGGACCATAAGGAAGGCCGAGCGCAGAATAGATGCTTTTGAGCTGTGGCGCTGGAGAAGAATCTTGAGTCCTTTGGACTGCAGGAAGATCAAATCAGTCAGTCCTAAGGGAAATCAACCCTGACTGTTCCTTGGAAGGTCAGATACTGAAGCTGAAGCTCAAATACTTTAGCCATCAAATAAGAAGGGAGCACTCACTGGAGAAAATCCTGATGCTGGGAAAGACAGAAGGCAAAAGAAGAAGGAGATGGCAAAAGATGAGATGGCTGGACAGCGTTACTGATGTAACAAACATGAATTTGAGCAGACTTCAGAGGATGATGGAAGACAGGAGAGCCTGGCATGACTTTGTCCATGGGGTCGCAAAGAGTCGGACTCAACTGTGCGACTGAACAACAACAACAACAGAAATGTTTGCTGTCTTGGGGACCATGAGATGAGTGGAAAGGCATCATAGAAATGTTTTAAATAACTAAAACCTGTGGTCCTTAGTGGAACTGGGGCTTACTGGTCAAGGGCTGTACAAATTCATGGAGGACAGGCATATTGAAAGCAATTAGCCATGATACCTAAATGGGATATCATCATGCAAAGAAAGTATACATCTGAATGCTAGACTCTGGAGCCAAATGAGGCACATTAAAATAGCACATTAGAAACTGAAAATATTAGGGCGTTTTCCCACTGACCTTACTCCGGAGCGACGTCCCTCTTCACCGCGCAGCGTCTGCGCGGATTTCGCACCAACTGCTCCGCAGAACCCGAAAGAGCCACAAAGTCCCATGGCTTTTGCGTCGCAAATGTAAACTGGTTTTTGGCAGTTTACATTTGCGACGCAAAAGGTCGGGAACTTCCTGGTTCCTCGGAGCAGTTGGTGGGAAATCCACGCAGACGCTGCGCGGTGAAGAGGAACGTCGCTCCAAGGTAAGCCCAGTGGGAAAACGGCCTCAATTCCAACATAAACTTCCATGAATGAGCTCTGAATGATGAAAATTTAGATTAGGATACATTTTGTTAGGCTTTAAGGTGCTCAGGGATGCCCATGACTTTCATATCCTTGTTTGTGAATTCTGCAGAACCATTTGGTTGGCCACTGTTGAAAACAGACTGCTCAACTAGATGGATCTTGGTCTCATACAGCAAGCTAATTTATATGATAATACAGATGACCTCAGAAAATATAATACCTCCTTCAATATCTGCATACTGTTTTGAAGGGGCCTTTTGCTCTTTGGGGTGGAAGTGAAAAAACTACATTGTATTGCTCCAGTCCATTTTGTGGTGAGGGGTTTTATACTCCTGATGTAAGCAGTCCCACTGCAACTAATAAGGCTGTTTTTGAGTAATACCATCATGCTCTGTATTATTAATAATATTGGCCAAATACGTGTTGCCCTGCACTGAAATTATTCGGGCATGTTAATATTGCACTATATATGTGTCAAAGGGGGAAATCTCCAGTTTCCTCCAGGTCAATTAGTCTGTTGTTGTAATGGGCTGGTAATGGTGTCTCCATAGAGTTTTGTTGAAATTACTTTCTCTTTTCTCATCACCTTACAATTTAATGGTACAGGAGCAAGGTCCTCATAGACATGCCTAGCAGTTATCATACATCATTGTGGAAGGGGTGTTCTGCTAAATAAACTTTTTCCTCTGACCTTTTTAAACATCCTAGATTAAGTCATCACTTATATGACTACAAATGCCTTGTCGAGTTAGAAAAAGAGAAGAGGAAACTTGGACAGTGTATTCAAAGGCAACTGTCCTGACTATTGCAAAAACTATAGTTTGGATGAAAAGATGTCAAGATGTATCAGGGTATTTTACACAAATGAAAGAGCTGAACGCATGTTTCAGCATCTCGTATTGCTGTCAAAGGATACCTGAAAACACATTTCAGATTGAACTATAATATAGGCATCAATAGGGAAATTCCATACCCATCTCAAGAGTATCACCCTGCTAAGAGTTCTTCTCTCCTAACGTGTGGTCGATTTCATATCCTATTACATTTATATGGGTCTTCAGACATAGATAACAAGTCCAAGAATGTTTCCCTTAATCTCAAAAGCATCACAAATTGTGTGAGCCCTCCATCCTATGAGCTGTTCTGCTGGCATGGATTGATTAAGATGAGATTCATTACTATTTGCAGCACAGTAACCATTTGTGATACACAGCGTTAGTCTGGCAAGCCAATCCTGGATGTTATCAGTGTTGCACAATGGAAAAGTGAGAGGTGATTACTGTTGGGGACCCTTGGTTTCTAGAAGGAAATATATTGCCTGTGATTGATGAGATTAAAATTTCCCATGAGAGCAGGTGTGAAGTCTTAAAGGCTTGCTTGAACAAGCAAAATATGTGGCTTAAATAGCCACAAATGCTTTTTAGCGCTTTATCTCCTATGCAAACTCCATCCCCATTCTTTCCAGACAGGATCTTGCAATGTTTATCTATACACACATAATCTTCATCTTGACTACTGCAACATGCTTTGTGTGGAGCTATCCTCATTGATAACTCTGAAGCAATGATTTATGTAGAACAAGTGTGGACCAGCAATACACTTGCAGAGAGGGTACATTCCTTTCCCCTCTTTGCTTTCTGCCCTCTTCCTCCTTTTCTAACAATCTTCCCCCTCTTTCTCCCCCTCCCATTATCTGTTAACCTATTTCATCTCTGTCAATCTACCCCCTTCTCTGTTAACCTACCCACATTTCTCCCATTCCCTTTTTCCATTGCCACCCCCCTATTTTACTCATTTCTCCCATCCCCAATATCTGCTAATCAACCCCTATCTATTTTAACTTCCTCGCCTTTTCTCCATCAGTCTACCCAACTCCTGCTGCTCTCTCCACCTACCACCCACCCCTGGTATTTCACTCACCCCCAGCTTTGCAGTTCTTCCTACACCACCCTTGACACTCTACTCACTCCCAACCCTTGATGCTCTCCCCACCTACTGGCACTCCACTCACCCCTACTGTTGCAACTCTACCTATCTACCCCAAACTTCAGCAATCAGTCACCCCCACCCTTGCTCTTTTCCCACCTATCCCCCTACCTGAGGAGGGCACTGGCAGCAGCTGGCATCCTCCACCATCACTGCTGGGCCCACTGTGGCTGGGTCAGCTCTCAGCAGGGCTTCTGGGCTGCACTGCCACCAAACCCAGCACAACTAGGTAAGGTATTTTAATTTGGGGGGGCTTTAACCCCTCCTCCACTGTGTTATTTTTTTATTCAGGTTTTTCTACACACCTGGGGAGTGCCCCAAGCATACAGAAAGATCTGCTTAGCCTCCCCATGGCCCAAATCTGCAGATTTTGATAACCACAGATTGTGGTGACAAGTGGCTAATAGTATATAGACGTGACTGTACATCTGAAAAATGCTGGAAGAGGTGAACATATTTATTCTGTGCTATTTAGTTGCATTGGCTGCCTCTACACTAAGGTCAAATGCATTGTACTTGAGCTCTTTGGGATGGCACATGTCTCAAGGACTGTGTCTCCCTCAAACAGCTCACCACTTATGATCCTCAATAGAGGAAAAACCAGATGTCCATTTTAATGTCAGTATGTTATTGAATGTTATTAATTTAATAGTCAGGGGGAAATAACAGCAGCTCTCTAAATGTGAACTCTAAAACTGAACCTGATTTATCACAAAAATTTGGTAACATCCCTGCTAAGAGACAAAGCTGTGAACCAGGAAGATCCTGATTATGATCTTGTCTCTGCCTTGAACTTAACTACTGTTTCTCAGTATGCAACCATATAAACCTGTTGACTGTATTTATTGGGGATTAGGAAGCAAAGAAAGGGAAGCATTTTGAAGCACCCACGACACTATATGAATGCTAAACATGGTTATTGCAATGGCTACAAAATCCTACAAATCACCACGCCACAATGAATCTTCAGTAGGAACCTTATAGTGGGATTTTACAGGAGATACGAGGACAGACTGCGGCTCAGTAGTAGAGGAGTTGCTAGTCCAGCACTGACAACCCCCAAGAAACACAGGTGAATGGCATTTCACCATGAAGCCAGAAGTGCCATCACTGCATTGTGACGTTCTTTTGAATCACAGAACACCCCAACAAGCTGGTATCATTTTTTGGCAAACTCGCCCTCTTCCCTCCCTCACACATCATTTTCCCTCCATTTTTTTCTTCTTTCCCTTCTGGCTGAGCAGCCCCTTTATCTATTTTTGTCTTATTTGAAGATTTATCACTGTCCCACCCTGTCTTGTTATTGTATTTTGATGCTGGCTCAGCCTAGGAACTTGAGAAAAGACAAGATTATTTCCTTATACTTCTGAAAATGACATGTGAAAGGCTTTTGAAAGTTCAACAATAAACAAAATATTTTATTCAACATAGAGGGGGGAAAGGTCAGGTAAAATCGGGGATAAAATGTCTGAAGTGGTCATAGGGACACCAGTCCGCAGGTGTGGGCAGGGGATTCCCCCAATTTTGGGCAGTGCAGAGCCTGTGATGGGTTTCTGCCCCCTCCTCAAACCTATCAGTAAACCTGGAGGCACTGGAGGGAGTTGGTGCCCTCATACATCAACAACCCTGTGGGAGAAAGAGAAAATTAGGATTACTGTTGGCTGTGTGAGAATGTACATGTGTGCCATTAGTGCTGTACAGTAATACTTATGTAGAACCATAAACTGATGAACAGGCTCAAGCTGCTTGTGAACAGCTGGACTATTCAGCAAAAAAAAAAAAAAAGCTTCCTGGTCTTGGAAGTGGCAAGCAGAACATGAGCCAATTTGGTGAGTGTTTGAGTAAACCTAATAATGAGGCCTACTAACATCTAGAGCTCATAGGGAAGAGGAAATTAGTAGGTTAACAGCCTACTGAAATAGTACACAAATAGTAACAAACTCCAAGGGAGTGAGGAAGAGGCACATGGAAGACAGGGCAGAGGACAATCTTTTCTCAGCATACAATATATATTCTGGCAGTTTGTTCCCTTTTGGCATTCCTAGAGGAGACAGCAGAATGAGCTATGACTCCCCACCTGCCCAGCATAAAAACTACTACTGTTTCCATTGGTTGCATATCTTCAGGTCACAAATGTTCCCTGCATGCTATGCATAAAGACACAGAAGAAAGCAAAATATTTTTTTAAAAAAAAACCCTAAAAGACTTGTTTTCTGGGAACAAAACAATCCATTGGCTGCTTACCTGTTAGAAAGCAGGAAGAAATAACTTTTTAAAATAAAATCTAGATTGTGCTGGCACTAGAATTTAAGATACAGATTGATTGATCTCTTTAATCTAATATTTGTTCATGGGGTGGCTGCTTTCTTTATTGTGGTGGCACCTGCTAGTGCCGTTACAGTGGAAGGCTTACTGTATTTCTGTTATGAGTGCCAGTTTGGGGCTTTAATATCTCAGCGGGTTTGCACTGCTTTGGGCTAAAGGCCAGCTGAGATGTTGTCAATCCACAAGCATATTTTTAATAGAGCACAGGGAAAAAATCTACACATTTTATTGCTTCTTTAAAACCCAAAATGTTGAACTCATGAGGGAACAGAGAACAGTGTAGAAAATATGGGTTTCAATAATTTAAAAAACCCTTTTTTACATGCCCTTCTCATTTCCTGCAGAAGACTACGTTGCCATAGTATAGGTCTAAAGTGATGAATTATGGAACATCTATGTAATCTATAATATCAAAGACAGTGCAGCATTCTGTCCCGTTTTCGCAGAATCCCATCCCACTCCAGCATGGTCAATAAACAAAATCTGTGGTGGGGTGCAGAGAGGGGTAAGTTTGATTTTCAAAGCCTGAACTTGCCAACAGAAGGTAGCAGGTTGAACACCAAAAGTATAAACTGGTACACCCCTTTACTTTCTCCTGTATTAGCGAATGGGTGTTGAGGAGGGCTTACCTTCCCCCTCCCCCCAACACTGGGTGGTTTGGTCCACCCTAAGAAAGATCTTGTAAGAAGAAGCAGGGTGCCTTTCTGTACAAAACATGTAGAAATGCCTTGAACCCTCTGCATCAGTAGGGCTTTTTTAATACTTAGTGAACCTTCGACACACATATTCACTAGATCCATCCAGGGATTTTTTTTTTTTTTGAGCAGGAATGCACAGGAATGCAGTTCCAGCTGGCTTGGTGTCAGTTCCAGTGCAAATGAGTTCCTGTTGGACTTTTTCTACCAAAAAAACCTGTGTGAAACCACGGTGATGTCAGGGAGTATGGCCTAATATGCAAATGAGTTCCTGCTGGACTTTTTCTACAAAAAAATCCCTGGATCCATCAATGTACATACTCACAAACATTTCACTAATGCCATAAGAAAATCTCTGGTAGACCATAAAAGATGCTAACCTGCTCTAACCAGTTCAAAAAGATTCTAAAGATAGGGATCCTAAACACGTGAAAACTTATTTTTCAGGTATTGTAGTCCAGGCAAGTCCAGAAATGAGAAATAAAGAGCTTTTCCCTCCTGTTTAGGGCTAAATAGTGCAATCATTTGCGATATATAAAAATGAACCCAATATAGGCTAGAAGTCTTGCTGTTCAGGTTTGATAGTATTTTCTGTCCATTATTTCAACATACAAACTCAGTTAAGGGTGACTGTAATTTGACTTAGAATGGAACAAGATGAATACCCTAAATCATATCATATTTTGCTTCCTTTTCAACCTGATTAAAATTTCCTCCATCTCTCTCTTCTTAGCTCTCCTACATACATTGCGACATCTTTTGGTTCTCCAATTTTTTCTCAGGGGCTGTATGACAGACTAGCCTCAGCATTAAGGGGATTATCTATTACAATAACTACATGATTATCTACTACAATCATAATGCCCCTGTATAAATCAATGGTGCGGCCTCATTTGGAGTACTATTACAATTCTGGTCACCGCACTTCAAAAAAGATATAGCATTGGGAAAAGTCCAGAAAAGGGCAACTAGAATGATTTAAAGGGTTGGATAAAGGGTTAAAATTCTTGCGGCTCTTTAGCTTGGAGAAACATTGACTCAGGGGTGACATGATAGAGGTTTACAAGATTATGCACAGGATAGAGAAGGTAGAGAAAGAAGTAATCTTCTCCCTTTTTCACAATACAAGAATTCGTGGGCACTCAATGAAATTGCTGAGCAGTTGGGTTAGAACAGATAAAAGGAAGTACTTCTTCACCCAAAGGGTGATTAACACGTGGAATTCACTGTCACAGGAGGTGGTGGCAGCTACAAGCATAGCCAGCTTCAAGAGGGGATTGGATAAACATATGGAGCAGAGGTCCATCAATGGCTATTAGTCACAGAGTGTCGTTGGAACTCTCTGTCTGGGGCAAGTGATGCTCTGTATTCTTGGTGCTTGGGAGAGGCAACAGTGTGAGGACTTCTACTGTCCAGGCCCCACTGATGGATCTCCTGATGGTACATGGGTTTTTTGGCCACTGTGTGACACCGAGTGTCAGACTGGATGGACCATTGGCCTGATCCAACATGGCTTCTCTTATGTTCTTATGACAGCTTATGACCCACCAAAACCACAAAGGAAAGAATAAAGCACTTTGTTTTTTAATCTATTTTTTAAATTTCACAATTTCCTACCTAGGCTGCTTCTGCTGATTCTTGCTCCATCTATCTCATGTAAATGTGCCCTCTCAAACACACGATCCAAAATCTAACCCAGGACTCAGCTGCGCTGTAATGATTTATCAAGAGGCTCCTTTGAGAACTGATACGTTAGGTACCTTGCAACAGGAACTTTAAGAACCAGTCACTACCTGCCTAAGTCAATTTATAACAAGTTTCCAACAGGGTCATTGTAAGATCAATAGGCTCTCTGAGACGTTATGTCACAATGAAACCAGAAAGGCCACCTACCTGGTAGTGAAGACACTAACTGTAATCCACTATGGAATTGTTTGTCTAAGCCTGAGCATCATTAGAATTATGTTTAAACAGGACCTAAGGTCAGAGATTAAATGAAGAGTCTTTTACACTGCATACCTAACCACATAAACACACTGCAAATCTTCAGGTCAGAGTATTGAGGTCTGTATCTTATTCCCTTGAGCCTATTGCTAATGAAGTGTAAGTTCAAGTTACCCTGTTGCCACAGTGATTTCTCCAATGGTTATCAGGTACAGGATATGACAAGAAAAATGCACTCTTCAGGGAATGGTCATATATAAGTGCATAAGAGTTTTTAAACAGATCAGAATTCCATCTGGTCCAGCCCTCGGTATTCAGCAGTGGCCAGATGCTGCTAGGAAGCTCAAAGCCAGGCATGATGGTAATAGACATCCCCTGTGGTTTCCCCTTCACATTCAGTAATCAGAAGCATGCTGCCTCTTGACTTATAGATTCATTTTTTCCCACCATAATGGCTAAAGGCCATTAACAGACTAATTCTCCATAAATTTCTCTAACCCATTATAGAAAGCCATTAATTCATTATAAATATAATAGAAAACACCCCAGTTTGGAAAGGCGCCTACATTATTAGCCGGGTCTAGACCCATCCAAATTCAGGCCTAGTTCAGAAGTCAAAAGAAAGCACAAATTCTATTATTCTTGACAGGAAATAATAGCCCTGAATATGTTCAAGGATACTGTCTCCAAAAATGCTGGCAAGCCCTAACAAGACGGTATAACAACGGCTTGGCTTGGCTTCTTCCTAGGGTATTGCCTGCCCCAGATGACTGGATCCCCCCAACTCCAGCTCCTCCTTGTCCACATACCATCACTTATGTTGCCAGCAATTTTCCCTTACCTAGCCAGGGAGACATGGCAGACTTCAACACACTGGCTCTCTGTCCTCCAGAGCAGTGGTTCCCCGGGGGGGGGGGGGGGGGTTAAAGTTTTGTCCAAGACAAGAAGAACTCATGCAAAAAACTGAGGTTTTTTAATCAATTCAATGTAGACAAAAAAATTGACAGTGTCCCTATTGACATGTAAAAGAAAAAGAAGACTGCAGATTTATACCCCACCCTTCTCTCTGAATCAGAGACTCGGAGTGGCTTACAATCTCCTATATATTTTCCCCCCACAATAGACACCCTGTGAGGTGGGTGGGGCTGAGAGGGCTCTTGCAGCAGCTGCCCTTTCAAGGACAACTCCTGCGATAGCTATGGCTAACCCAAGGCCATTCCAGCAGCTGCAAGTGGAGGAGTGAGGAATCAAACCCGGTTCTCCCAGATAAGAGTCCGCACACTTGACCACTATGCCAAACTGGCTCACCAAAAAGGCATATGCCAGGTTCATTCCCAGACTACCATCTTTGGGAGAGAGAAAAACAGAACTGGGAAAGACCCTAGAGAACTGATGCGAGCCAGTTCTGACAATTCTGGACTTGATGGGTCAGGCAAGATATAAAGCAGGGGTCCTCAACACAGTGCACAGGGATGCCATGGCACCTGCCAGTATTTATCCTAATGCCCACCAAGCTTTTCGCAATGTGGGCAGGGCCCTTGTAAGGCAAGGCTTGTTCTAATTTAAAATAAAGGGTATTCCGCAGCTGCAATAGTGGCTGTCTGAGGATCAGAAGGACTAATAAGCATTCCCCACCTCAGGATTTCCTTGTTTTTATTCCTTCTCTTTCTCTGTCCCTGCTTCTTTCCTGGACTTTCTCCCATCTTATTTTATTCCCCTTCTGCAATTTTTGCAGAGCAAGGAGGGAGGGATTGTGTTTAACACTGCCTTCTGCAACTGCCATTTGGCAATTCAACACACCCTCTCAAAATTCCAGAGGTGCCCACAGCAGGGCTGGATCTCGGGGGGTCAGAGGGGGGTGCTTGCCCTGGGTGCTGGCAGAGGGGGGGGGCGCCAAATTGGGTATGAAGTCCATTGTACTCTATGGGACCATAAGATAGAATGGCCCATAAGGGGGCGCCATTTTTTAATTTTGCCCCCCTCAAAAAACATGTAGATCCTGGCCCACAGACTCAAAAAGGTTGGGGACCCCTAGTATAAAGAATATAAAAGTAGATGAAAATTAATCCTACCCGAACTACCAGCTTCCAACTCTCTTAGTACTGTTGTTTGCTGGGAATATGGAATTCTTACTGTGTAAGAGACATATCTTTCACACCTTTTTTCTCCATATAGTCTATATAGCTAAGAGATGTTTCTACATTTTCTCCCTGTCATTGAGCTCCACTGGTTCCATAACTGAAATCTTGGCCTTAAAAAAATGCAATTCCATACTGTAGTAAACCTAAATGACAAAAATCATCAAGCATATGTTGCCTAAGCCATATAAATATGCATATATGTTAAAGATGTGGCGGCAAGCAGGTGCACAGGAAATCTTCATAAAGTTAACATCTACTGCAGTGGCAATAAACTGATGTTATCAATTCAAATACTAGTTGGGTTTTTTTGCAAACATTTGCCACCACTGTGTGGTTTTAAGCGGTTCCACTAATACTTGATAACATCAAGCTGGCAATTTTTTTCTTCCTCTCCCTCTCCTGGTAACAAAGAAATAGAGGGAGTTTATTAAAGTATAAATGCCATTTTCATCTTGCAGCATTAACTGTGTTGTGTGTATCCCAAAGGTACTGAGCCAGTCAAAGCAAACAGCTGTGCCACCTACTTGCAACAGTTGTACACCCACCACAATGCACCAGTGGGAGGAGCAGGTTAAAGAAAGCCATAAAGCTGATAGTATACCTCACTTAGCAGTTTTCTTTCTAGCTCGAGGGAAATTTCATCCCTTTCGAGAATAGGCATCATACATAGCGCTCATAGCACTGAGTATTCTTTTGCAACTCCTCTCCTATAAACCACCTACCGCATTTTTATGTTCCACAATCACATACACCAAAATAATGTTTAGCAAATTAACATCAAGCTAAATAAAAGGCATATCAAGCAACGTAGCAGGCAGTGTTCTGTTCTTCTGCACAGAGGGCATTATAGGAAGCACTAAGCTAAGTTCCTTGCAGCTTCCTTGTAAAACAAGGAATCAGCTTAGAAGGAAATAGATATGAAACAATTCTAACAAAACAAAACTGTATCTTAGTGTATATGTTCAAAAATGGAAATACAGATATAAAGATTGGCAGATCTTTAAAAAGGAAGACTTATGCATACTATATAAACAGTGTGCATTGCAGATTTCCTTGTTTGCTGATTCCTGCCTGCCTTTTTACATTGTTGTTGGGAGTTATTGTGGAACAATGCATTCTGCATAGCCATTCAAAAGGTTCTTGTGTTGGCTGTTTCCCATGCCTATGGTTTCTATACAGACCTCGAACTTAAAGTGGGAAATTGTCATCTGGAGTGCCTTTCTGGCCCAGGAGAATGTACTCCAAATGCGAGCAAAAAAAAAAAAAAGATTATGGGGTAGACATTCTACATGCAGATAGTGTGGTTGTTAATGGCAAACCAAAAAAACCCCCAACATTCTATAGCCAGGAACGTCACCTTGTACAAATTCACTAAAGTCTTAAGTAAATTATATAGATGAACACAGTGTTGGAAACAATGTGCACTGTTCTTCAGTAGAAAAAAATAATGCAATAGTGGCTCATGGACAGTTGATGGAAAGAGGAATTTCTGATGTTTATTATTAATCATATTTCCATCCCACTCTTCTTCCAAACATTCAGAACAATTTACATAGAATGTTCCTATTTATTCCTCACAACAACCCTATAATGTAGGCGAAGTTTATCCAGACTAACTAACCTAAGGTCACATTCATAGCTCAACGGAATTTAAATCACAGTCTCCCAGCTCAAAGCACAAAGTTACAAATATTTCCATGTTTCTCCATGATTCCCAACGTTCAGCAGTGAAATCAAAGCCATGCTTTGTATTAGTACATTCTTCCTGGCATCATCATATTTAGCACTAATCTTTAAAAACACACACACACACCCTATATTTCCCATTGGATTGGCATCCCTACTGTGAGTTGCCTGCTTATGGCCATGATGTTTATTTGAACTCACCATAGGAATTCTGCATATCACTTAGTCAATTTCTCCCTGGTCCCTCAACAGCATAGAACAAGGTAGCACAGAAAGTGATTGCTGCACAGGGTGGACTCAGTTTTCTGGCAAGTTCTACTTGCTGACATTCCTTGTGACAGGGAAACTGTGGTGCAACATCTAGATGTTCACCATAATAATAATATAGAAGCCTGTGGTCTCCTACATAATGTCGCTGGTGCTACTATGCCTACTACTCTTTCCAGGTACTCAATTCTTCTCCATATAAAAAGCCAATCCTGGCTTTCTGCCACCTTATTGAAACTGAAGATGCTTCAGAAACCCCCAAGAAGCTCCACCTTTAGGCTGGGGCAGACTGGGAGGAGGAAATGGTGCTGGAAAGGGCCCATCTCCAAAGAAAGGAGGGAAAAGAGGCAGCCAGGCTTTGCTGGGACAGGTACTTACCTTCCCCACTCCTGAATCCCCCCCAGCCTGTGGTTGAAGGATGTTGGTTTGCGGCATCTGCTGCTGCGTGCCTTGCACAGGGCTTGGCCACCCTTGGGGGCTGGGTGGGCTGGCCCTGGTAGGGATAGCTCCCCCTCCCAAGACTGTCAGTTTATCATCCCAGTTGCCTTAATAGCCAGCAGCCAAGCTGATCTCCATGTTATTGGTCATACTTTCTGAGGTAGCTACAGCTCTTTCTCAAAATTCCCGAAGTGTCCACAAGTTCAATAAAGGTTGAGGACCTTGATGTAGATGTTAGCATCCTGCAATACTATTACTATAATGGCACAAATAAAATACCTACAGCAGTTCTTCCAAGGACAATATCAATGTGGTACAGCAGTTATAGAGTCAGATTATAACTAGAGAGAGTTGATGTCAAACCTACACTTCCTACAAAGCTCATTTGGTAACCTCGAGTGAGTCATGCTGTCTCAGCCTAATCCTTCACAGAGCTATTTTGATGATGACATTGGGTAAAGAGCCATGTATGCTGTCCTGAGTTCCTTAGGAAACTGGCAGGATAAAAATCTAATAATAGACAAGATGATATTTCTATATGTTTATAATCTGTATTATATATGAAATTTTAATTAAAATTATTTATTGTTAAAAAACATGTGTAGGTTTTGTAATCCTGATCATGACAGAAATGATAGAAAGTATATAAGCAGCTCTTTGTCTTTATTTTTTTTTAAAAAAACCAACCCTCTAACTGCACCATTATTAGTTGTGACTTTGTTAGTACCTATTCAATATAATTAACCAGGGTTTTATCTTACCATTATCCTTGTATGCATTAGGGACTTAGCTTAGGAACATAGTCCTTACAGGTCTCTAATACACCTTATCTCTTCATACTAATTGTCTTATACTATCACATAGGCAGACCTGCAGAAAAGATACGAAGAAGAAAATTAAAGTGACCGTGACTCATTGTTTCTGCCCAAAGAACTCTTCGCCAGGTGTCACGATCAGACAATCCCTTTTGTGGACATGTTGTTCCTACACTTTAAGAAGGTATTAAGAAATACTCTGTGGTATAGTATAACGCCTTCTTACTTTTTAAAAACTAATACGTTGGCACAAGCTATCTCATTCTCTCTGAATGAAATCAACATTTTTAAATAATTTAATTCCTTATTCTCTAAATCACCCCCATTCCCTGTTAAGAGTCTGTTGTTTACATTTGTAGCAAATTAGTATCTATCACATAAATGTGATCAAAACTGGCTGAAGAGACTGGACTCTTGGGGAAAATCTAACCGGGCAGTAAAAATATTATAATAAATTAAATAAAGGACAACATGTTGGGCAGTAAAACTACAATAATAAATTAAATAAATAGCAATACACTGCACTTAAATGTCACTCAGAATCTGTCACCAGAAGTGGCTATCTCATTATGTCCACTGACAGAACTGATCCTGCAAATGTTGCGTATATGTATGTGTGTGACTTCTTTTTCCTAGTAGAAAATTAAATGGGAGAAGCTCAGGACATCACAAAGAGATTTCACTAAACAAAAAATTAAAAAGAGATCCTAATTGCATTGTGGTGAGTCAAACCTTTCAATATAATTTTTATTTCAGAAATAATGGTGATGTAATCCAGTGGTCAAGCTTTCCAAACCTACTGAGCATGGGATGCACTCAATATTTCAGTGAGTAGAAAAGTGATACTGGACACATCTTGATAATTTTAGAATGGATTCAACCAGCTTTTTCACTCAGCCTCACCTAATTCCCCTTCTACTGCAGCTCCCCCTCCCACATGTCTTTTGTCGATGTAGGCACCATGATTCTGAGCACAGTTATTTTGGACAGACAAAGCAGCTGCCTTTTTGTCGGTTGGATTGAGCCCTTTGTTTTCAGGTATCCAATGTTCATGAAAACAAAGCATTTGCAGTCCCCATAGTTCATGTGTGTGCTGGAAGATATTTGCCACTAGCCAACAACAGGTTTAACAGGAACAGAGGCTAGAAACTATGTATTGTTATCTTGTTACACAAAGCAAATAGATGTCTCAAGATCAGTGTTCCCTCTAAACTGAGTTAGTGTGAGCTAGCTCACAATTTTTTTGCCTCCAGCTCACACGTTTTTGTCTTAGGTCGGGAAGGATGGCCCCAGAGCAAACTAATTTATGCAGTAGCTCACAGCTTTAATGCCATTAGTTCATGAAGTAGAATTTTTGCTCACAAGACTCCACAGCTTAGAGGGAGCATTGCTCAGGATATTCTCATATCCCTGAATTTCCTCAGGATACTCCCATAGCCTTGATTGAACAACTGGAAGAATGGCACAATGTTAGCAACATTGTTTTCTTCACTTGTTTAATGCAGAAGCTCTTGCTTTTCTTAAATTTCAAGGAGATTGTGCCAGCATGATTATTCTACTCTCCTCCATTTTACCCGTACAAACACCCGGCAAGGTGTGCCAGGTTCATAGAATTACTGGGCCAAGGCTACCTGATTAAGTTTATGGCTGATTGAGGACTGGAACTCAGACCTCCATTGCCACTATACTATGCTGGCTTTCTAATATCATCTGCAATCACACTTCCAAGTGTAACAAAATACACAGATCATAGCTCTGATTCAGAGGCATACTTATCAGGAAATAAGTAGCAAAATGGTGACTGCATAATGACCAAAATTAATAAACCCAACAACCACTCTGTTACTCAATAGCCACCATCAACTTTGTTTATAGGAATGCAGAGAGACGACTGTAACATATTGATTTGTACATCAAAGGGTCTAGGTTTTTCCTCTCTATATCTTTCAGGTAATGGAGGAAGCAGCTTTACAGAGATGGTTTTGAGACTGTTGTTCCTTATTATGGAATTCACAACCTCCTAAACTTAATGTCTGGACAATGATACTTCAAGCTCTTCATTTATTTCTCACTGAAATTATATATTCTTTTTATTGTTTTTATTGACCTTTCAATTCTGGATGCCATGTGATATGATTTATGTTCTCTAACAAGTTGAGTAAATGTTAGCAAATGAACCAGGGGTGCGGTCACACGTCACATTAAAAGCGGGTGTGTAGCGCTCAAATTTGAACTCCTGAATTTTGATTCAATGCAGGGCCGATCAGATGAGCATCCAAGAATGCAACTCATTCTGTTGTTGAGCGATCAGACATCCAATACTATCACGCTCTTTTCTTGGCGCATGCGTGATCAGATGGTGATTTCTGGGAGGGGGGGTTCCATTGCACATGCGCCCAACTGTTTGGAGGTGCGAAATCAAACATTGCTTCAGAGGCGGGGGGGGGGGAGGGGGAAAAGTTTCCAGAATTAACATTGCCAATTCAAACCAGGGAACTGCCAGGAATTACTTTCCTAGAAATTAGCAGTGACAATGATATCTGGAAATCCTCCACATTAAGAACATAAGAGAAGCCATGTTGGATCAGGCCAATGGCCTATCCAGTCCAACACTCTGTGTCACACAGTGGCCAAAAAATTATATATATATATATATATATATATATATATATATATATATATATATATATACACACACACACACACACACGCACACACACACACACTGTGGCTAATAGCCACTGATGGACCTCTGCTCCATATTTTTATCTAACCCCTCTTGAAGCTGGCTATGCTTGTAGCCACCACCACCTCCTGTGGCAGTGAATTCCACATGTTAATCATCCTTTGGGTGAAGAAGTACTTCATCTTATCCGTTTTAACCTGACTGCTCAGCAATTTCATCGAATGCCCACAACTTCTTGTATTGTGAGAAAGGGAGAAAAGTACTTCTTTCTCTACTTTTTCCATCCCATGCATTATCTTGTAAACCTCTATCATGTCACCCCGCAGTCAACGTTTCTCCAAGCTAAAGAGCCCCAAGCGTTTTAACCTTTCTTCATAGGAAAAGTGTTCCAATCCTTTAATCATTCTAGTTGCCCTTTTCTGCACTTTTTCCAATGCTATATAATATCTTTTTTGAGGTGCAGTGACCAGAATTACACACAGTATTCCAAATGAGACCGCACCATCGATTTATACAGGGGCATTATGATACTGGCTGATTTATTTTCAATTCCCTTCCTAATAATTCCCAGCATGGCATTGGCCTTTTTATTGCAATTGCACACTGTCTTGACATTTTCAGTGAGTTATCTACCACGACCCCAAGATCTCTCTCTTGGTCAGTCTCTGCCAGTTCACACCCCATCAACTTGTATTTGTAGCTGGGATTCTTGACCCCAATGTGCATTACTTTACACTTGGCCACATTGAACCTCATCTGCCACGTTGACACCCACTCACCCAGCCTCAACAGATCCCTTTGGAGTGCCTCACAATCCTCTCTGGTTCTCACCACCCTGAACAATTTAGTGTGTTCTTCAAACTTGGCCACTTCACTGCTCACTCCCAACTCCAAATAATTTATGAACAAGTTAAAGAGCATGGGACCCAGTACTGAACCCTGCGGCACCCCACTGCTTACCGTCCTCCACTGCGAAGACTGCCCATTTATACTCACTCTCTGCTTCCTATTAATTAGCCAGTTTTTGATCCACAAGAGGACCTGTCCTTTTACTCCATGACTCTCGAGTTTTCTAAGGAGCCTTTGATGAGAAACTTTATCAAAAGCTTTCTGGAAGTCAAGGTAAACAACATCTATTGGGTCTCCTTTGTCCACATGTTTGTTCACCCCTCAAAGAAATGTAACAGGTTAGTGAGGCAAGATCTTCCCTTACAGAACCCATGCTAAGTCTTCTTCAATAACCTGTGTTCATCAATGTGCCTACTCATTCTTCAATGTGCCTACTCATTCTTCAATAACCTGTGTTCATCAATGTGCCTACTCATTCTGTCCTTGGTAATGGTTTCTACCAACTTTTCCGGTATTGAAGTCAGACTGACTGGCCTGTAATTTCCCGGATCTCCTCTGGAACTCTTTTTAAAGATGGGAGTGACATTTGCTACCTTCCAGTCCTCTGGAATGGAGGCAGATATCAATGAAAGATTACATATTTTTGTCAGAAGATCCACAAGTTCAACTTTGAGTTATTTCAGAACTCTTGGATGTATGCCATCCAGACCTGGTGACTTATTAGTTTTTAATTCATCTCTCAGTTGTAGGACCTCCTCTCTTGTCACCTCAATCTGACTCAGGTCTTTCAACACCCCTTCCAAAATTAGTGGTTCTGGAGCAGGCAAACACTTCTCGTCTTCCACAGTGAAGACGGAGGAAAAATTCATTCAGCTTCTCAGCCATTTCCCTATCCTCCTTCAGTAATCCTTTTACCCCTTGTTCATCCAAGAGCCTCACTGCCTCCCTGGCTGGTTTCCTGCTTCTAATATATTTGAAGAAATTTTTATTGTTGTTCTTTATGTTTTTTGCAATATGCTCCTCAAAGTCCCTTTTTGCCTGCCTGATCACAGCCTTTCATTTGATTTGCCACAGCCTGTGTTCCCTTTTATTAATCTCACTTGGACTAGCTTTTCACCGCTTAAAGGAGTCCTTCTTACCTTTTACAGCTTCCATTACTTTGTTTGTTAACCATGCAGGCCTTTTCTTATACCTGTTTGGGCCTTTCCTAACTTGTGGTATGTATTTCATCTGAGCTTCTAGGATTGTAGTTTTAAATAGCCACCAAGCTTCTCCAAGGGTTTTGACTGTACTTACCTTTCGTCTCAATTTCCTCTTCACATGCCTCCTCATCTCAGAGAATTTACCCCTTTTAAAGTTAAACATGGTTGTGCTGGTCTTTTGGGGCAACTCTCTATTGATACAAATGGTGAAATCAATAACGTTATGGTCACTGCTCCCAAGCAATGCAATCCCTTTTACATCTCTCACCAAGTCTTGGACATTACTTAGAACCAAATCCAGGATCGCCCCACCCCTGATAGGTTCTGAGACCATCTGCTCCATAGCACAGTCATTGAGAGCATCAAGAAACTCAATCTCTTTCTCTCGACCAGAACACATATTGACCCAATTAATCTGCAGGTAGTTAAAATCACCTATTACGACACAGTCTTTACGTTTAGCCACTATCTTTAATCCTTCCATCATATTATAATCGTCCTCTATCTTTTGATTTGGTGGGCGATAACAAACTCCCATAGTTAAATTTCCATTTGGGCCCTCTATTTCAACCCAAAGCATTTCTAGAAGGGAATCTAATTCTCTGACTTCAGTCTTACTGGACCATATACCCTCTCTTATATACAGAGCCACCCCACCTCCAACCCTTCCCTCCCTATCCTTCTGATATAACTTATATCCAGGAATCGCCGTGTCCCACTGATTCTCCTCATTCCACCAAGTTTCTGAAATTCCCAAATTTAAAAAAAGATTTTTTTTTTTTCCTGTTCTGAATAGTGGGCTAACGTTTCCCCCCCCCCCTCCGATCCTGCGTTGATTGGAGAAGCAGAAGCATCACCTCAGATTCCCGGATGATCTGGCCATGCGCATGTCTGCTGGGGCTTTTTAAAAAAAAATGGTGGGAGGGGCAGTAAACATTCCAAGGGGCAGTATCACACGTGAGCTGTCCAAACAGGAAAAAACCAATCTTGTGCCGCTTCTTTGAAAAAGGGCCAGACTTACTGCACTGTCAAATTAATGTGGCATTGATCTGCAGCAAGCCAAGATGACTCTGGATGACGTTCGATTGCCAGATGTGGATGTCTGAACGAACATATTTAATCTGTCAGCAAGACAGAGCTGTGTCGCCACTAATGGTACGTCTGACTGCACCCCAGGAGTGGCAGAAAAACATCAGATTACCCTTGATACTAAAATATCAGTAAGCAATTTAATTAAGATCTTTGGCTTTCTATTTGCAGGGTGCTTGTACTTTTAACCATAACATAACAGAAACTCACACTAGATAAAACTTTGACCCATTACACCATTTTACATGGCAGGAAAAGCAGCACTTACTCTGGCTTGCCTATTATGAAGCTGTGAAAGGTCCTGCCAGAAAAATGAACCCGTATCCCTACTTGAAAGTAATTCTTGTTAACCTTTATGGAGGGATTTTCATTTGAGAGCTTTCAAGTTTTTGCAAAATGAAGGCAGAGCCTCTCAACATTTCAAGAGCCGGGACTTTGAGAAAACACCAAACATCATATCATCATCTTGTCTAGTTATTTTCAGCTAATCTTTGGCCCCTGTTGGCAAGAGAAAGAATTTTTCCCCATACACTAAATTAGGCACTATAACTGCTTAGAAACATAAGAGGAATATCACAAAGTAGTTCACACCTAGCAGAATTTTTGTACTGGCCAGAGAGCTCAAAATGTTACCATTTCAGCAGACATCTAAAACCTTCCCTGCTCTTTGTGTCAGTGGGAGTTCAGTAACTCTGCTTCACCTTCACTAAAGGTCAATAGAAGCTGGTTTTAAACTATTTAAAGCAGCAGGGCCAACAATTAAACAAAGCCCGGCTGAACCACCTGCACACTGAAAAGAGGGAGTGAGAAAACAGCTGTCTTCAGGTATAGCTTTTTAGGATGCAGCAGATGCAGTTACTTTAGATATTACATCTGCCACACTTTCCCCTCTCTTTGCTGTTCCATCAGGTTGATACAGCTGGGCTCAAAATGAAAGAACAGGCCCTCCAGAAATAAAATAGGCCAGGGGTGGCCAATGGCAGCTCTCCAGATGTTTTTTTGCCTGCAAAAAAGAGGGCTAAAAGAGGGCAGACCCTGCAAAATGGAGGTAGACTCCGGGGCGGCCCAGACGGTCATCTCAGGCCGCACATTTAGGGAAATGTGCCTGGAAAGAGATTGCCAGTTACATCCATCCCCATTCATAGTTCACAACTACAAACAACAGAAGCGGAAGCCCTCCTGCCGCAGCTCAACAACTACCCAAGCCTCAAGGAGAACCAGAACATCCGTCCGAACCTGAGACCCCAGGAGAACCTGAACCACCGGCTGAGGCACCAACGTCACCAGCCCACCAGTTCGCAGCACCAGAGGTCGCAACCTCTCCACCAGCAGCCCCAGCACTCAGATGGTTGACATGCAAGCACCGCAAGCCTAAGTACCAACAGGATTATGTGCAATAGGGCTTGCAAATGCAGGGAGAGGGATGTTATGTATAGGGTTCATAGCATATGATTCTTGCTGGGCTCATTGGAGCCAGGAGAGCAGAGCTTGGGGACTTAGGAACAATGGACAGTAGGATCCAAATACCTGCTGCCATATACCAATCACAGGCCCCCTGCCTATTTGAATGAACCAATGGCTTGCTTGCACAGGAACCTGGAGTTCTGTATAGGTTTGGCCCGTGGGCCCATTCACCAGTCTTGTTAGTGCAGCCATCTACCATGCTGCCTCTAATAAAGAGCTGTTATCACCATTACAACGTCTCCTCGATGCTTTGCACCCACTATATTATACTCACCAACTCCTGGGGGGACGGATGGGGCTGGAGGCAGACCAAGCAGCAAGTTGGTCCCTCCCCCTTGTGGCAATAGCAGAGAGGGTCAAGTTGATTGAATGGTATGCAGTATGCCTTAGGTGAGCACCCTAAGGCATCATTTGGACCAGGCCTGGGGTCTCAGGGCCAACAGGGGCCTGGGACAGGAAACTGTTGAATTGTGTCATTATCTTCAACCCATGGACCCTGTGGCAAGGGGGACAGGAAGTGGCACACCTTCCTTGAACCTTAAGAAGACCTGACAAGGAGCAGCCTGAGCCTTAAGTATGTGACAGCTCACGGCTCAGATCCAGGGTGGTGTCACTTGTAAATCTAAGGATGCAGAAACAAGAAGAGGCCTGACTCTTCTGCATTCCACCAATGTCCTGCACTGCATCTGGATTGTGATGGGGTTTTGGCCTGTGGGCACCCCAGATCCACTTTGATCAATGTCAACAAATAAATAAAGTTGGCCTTTTTATTACCCAACACAATTTATCAGCTCTCCTTATTCCAGGTCTGCATTGCAAACCAAATCTCATCCCCATTGAGAGAGAGGTGTTCTGCACATGCTCTTTGGCATGAGAACTCTGGTGTCAGTTGTCTTAGAACAAAAAAAGAGACAACATTGTTGTATATATTTTACATCAAGCCTTCATGAGGTTCCCCTGTGAATATGTTCAAAGAAAGCCAAGGGCTTTTTAAATAATGTTATATTAACTGTAAACTATCTCAAACAGGTCTCTAATGTAGTAGTATCAACATTTCTTACATAAATAAATAATAACCTCAAAGCAGTATCTTGCTTCAGAAATGTCCTGTGAACAACTAAATAGTGACAGTGCTCCAGCAGGTTTTCTTATCTGGGCTCCTTACCTTTGAAATATGAGTCTTCATGTCTGTCACCCTTACCTAGGGTGGCCAATCCCCAGGTGGGGGCAGGGGATCCCCCGGTTTGGAGGCCCTCCCCCCGCTTCAGGGCCGTCAGAAAGCAGGGGGAGGGGAGAAAAATGTCTGCTGGGAACTCTGTTATTCCCTATGGAGATTTATTCCCATAGAAAATAATGGAGAATTGATCCACGGGTATCTGGGGCTCTGGGGGGGGGGGTGTTTTTTGAGGTAGAGGCACCAAATTTTCAGTACAGCATCTAGTGCCTCTCCCCAAAATATCTCCCAAGCTTCAAAATGATTGGACCAGGGGGTCCAATTCTATGAGCCCCAAAAGAAGGTGGCCCTATCCTTCATTATTTCCTATGGAAGGAAGGCATTGAAAAGGTGTGCCGTCCCTTTAAATGTGATGGCCAGAACTCCCTTTGGAGTTCAATTATGCTTGTCACAGCCTTGATCTTGGCTCCACCCCTAATGTCTCCTGGCTCCACCCCCAAAGTCCCCAGATATTTCTTAAATTGGACTTGGCAACCCTACCCTTTCCCCATAACAGCTGCTCAGTTCCAGGCCTTAGCCTGCCTGTAGAGTTGTTTTGGCCTATTTCTCACTGAAAAGTGGCATACACCAAGGCTCAGATATATCCACTTACTTGGATTCTTTCACTTTTTCCACAGCTGACTCCATGAATCCCAAGGCCACTCTGATCAATCTGTGGGGCAATGAAATTGCAAAGCCCAATTTAAATCTCTTATTTTAGTGAGTTTCTGCTGCCTCAATAATAAATAGAAAGAAAAAGAAGAAGAATTTATGTCCCACCCTTCACTCAGAGCATCTCACAATCTTCTTTCCCTTTCTCTCCCCACAACAGGCACCCTGTGAGGTAGGTAGGGATGAGAACAGCTCTTTCAAGAACTATGACTGACCCAAGGTCACTCAGCAGGTGCATGTGGAGAAGTGGGTGATCAAACCCGGTTCCCCCAGATTAGAGTCCACACACCTAACTACTACACCAAATATGATTGGGTCTTCTGATTTAAGGCTACAAAGCACACAATATGCTGAAATTTCTAGTTGTACAAATTTATAATCAACTATTACTTTACTGGGAATTAGTTCATTTGTCTAAATCTCTTTTTATCATATTCCTATAAAACAATAATCTTTTACCAGTTTTTGAATTAATGGAGGCTTATCATCATCTTTTTCTTCTTCTAAATGACTCTTTTTCAGTCCAAATTTCACATGAAACATTGCCCTAACTTCAGAGAGGTTTACAACACAATCTTGTGCAAAATTACTCCAGTACTCTGTTGATTTCATTGGGCTGAACCTGAAGTAAATTTGCATAGAATTGCATTATTACTTTCACGTCGTAATATTCATTGTTTAATTAGAATGCTAAAAATAAATTGTGATTTTCAATACTAGACCAGGCCAGTACAATGTCTGTGAGTAAATGAACTGCAAAAACTGTGTACTGTGTTCTGATTACACTGTACTGGGATATCAGCCACACCTAATCTCTGTAATGAATAGTCGTCATGCTTATACATCTAAAAATAAAATTTGAAAAACTGCATTTTAAATGTATCGTATGTTTGTTTGGGATAACTGTATTAGTATTCATGTTCTTTATAAAATTAAAAGAAGTCTACTGAAGTATTGTAAAAGTGCAAACTGTTTTTAAATAATGCAAATATGAATCAGGGGGCAAGCCATAACCATCTGGGAATCACTGACTAACTTGAAATCTATATAGTAGCCTCAGAAATAATAATGACAATCTGTAGAGCTAGGCTAGGGGAAAATATAACAATTCTGTACTCCTTTAATGCCATGTCCTGAAGTTAAGCTTACCCTACCTTGATACTAGAATTAGTCTTCTTTTTATTCAAATTAAACCTTGAACATCTCATAATTTATATTTTTAGAGTCCATTGCTCATAACCACTACACCATGCTGGCTTAGGGCTACCAAGGCCCGATCCGGGCAGGGGTTCCCCTACCCGGGAGGTTCCTAAACCTCTGGCCCACATTGGGCTTGCAGGGGGAACTTCCTCCTACATTGCCAGTGCAATGACATCACCT
Source organism: Heteronotia binoei (assembly GCF_032191835.1). Lineage (NCBI taxonomy): Eukaryota > Metazoa > Chordata > Lepidosauria > Squamata > Gekkonidae > Heteronotia > Heteronotia binoei. The sequence goes on along the minus strand of NC_083232.1, from coordinate 60,391,757 downwards.
GGAAGTGACGTCATTGTGCCAGTGATGTCATGCATGGATGCTCTAGGCGTTTCCTGGAAAAGTCTATGGTTTTCCCGGATGCTCTAGCCATTTGGGAGAGAAAACTCTTTAGTACAATAGGCACCATAGAGTTCTTCCCTCCCAAATAGCTAGAGTGTCCGGGAAAACCATAGAGTTTTCCCGGAAAATGCCTAGAGCAGCTAAGCGCAACATCGCCGGCATGATGACATCACTTCTCGGTGATGTCATTGCACTGGTGATGTAGGGGGAGGTTCCCCCCGCTGGCCCAATGCAGAACGCAGGGAACTTGGCAACCCTATGCTGGCTATCATTGACACACTGAGGACTTCCTTAGGCTCTGGCCAATTTTATCATATGAACTTTGCTATTGCTGCCAACTAACCTACTGTCCCACTATTTATTTATTTTTTTGGATTTGTATCCCACCCTTCCTGCAAGTAGACTCAAGGTGGGTTCCATCACATTTCAACAACTGTTAAAACCACAGCATTTAAAATTTACAGATTAAAACATCTAAAATTCAGCAACAACAGTCAGTTCCATGACAGATACAGCTGAAAGATGCAGATGGCCATTTGGGGCTTTAGGCTCTCGGGAGAGGCCTAATAACAAGGAAATGTTTGCTGTCTCAACTTAAGGCCTAGCAGAAGAATTCCATTTTACAGGCCCTGCAGAACAGTAACAGGTCCCTCAGGGCCCTGATCTCTAATGGAAGCTCATTCCACCATGTAGGGGTAAGGGCTGAAAAAGCCCTGGCTCTAGTCAAAGCAAGTTGGATGTCCCTGGGGCTGGGGACCACCAAGAGATGCTGGTTCCCTGATCATAGGGCCTGCAGGGCTCATAAGGGGAGAGGTGGTCCTGAAGATATGCTAGCCCCTGGCCATATAGAGCTTTGAAGGTAAGCACCAGCACAATGAATCTGATCTGGTACTCAATAGGCTGCCAGTGCAGTTCATGCAGCACGGGGTGGATCCATGTCCACATAGACAACAAAGTCAACACCCATGCTGCGGGATTCTGTACCAGCTACTGTTTCCAGAGCAGAGTCAAGGGCAGCCCACATAGAGAAAGTTACAATAATCCAGCCTGAAAGTGACCATTGCATGGGTCACTATAGCCAGGTCATGGGGGTGAGATACAGGACCAAGTGCCTGGTCTGTCTCAGATAGAAAAAGGCAGACCTGGCAGTGGCACTGACCTGGGCCTCCATAGTCAGTGAGGCATCCAGGAACATTCCCAGGCTCTGCATCCCCAATGCTGGCACCAATGGTGTCCCATTAAAGGCTGGAAGGCAATCCCAATCCCCCACAGCCTAGGTACAGGACATCTGTCTTCAATGGATTCAATTTCAGTTGGCTCTGTTTCAACCAGCCAGCCATGGCTTGTAACACTCTGTCTGAAGCAAGAGTCCAGGCAGCCATCTATCATTAAATAGAGCTGTGTGTCATCTGCATATTGGTGGCAACTCCGTCCATACCTCCAGATAATCTGGGTGAGGGGGCACATATAATTGTTGAATAACATTGGGGAGGGAATTGTTCGCTTTGGCACACCACATTCTAGTGCAGCATTCCCCAACCTTTTTGGCCCCAGGGACCGGCCCACCGTGGCCCCAGAGCCACGGTGAAAGAAAGAAAGAAAGAAAGAAAGAAAGAAAGAAAGAAAGAAAGAAAGAAAGAAAGAAAGAAAGAAAGAAAGAAAGAAAGAAAGAAAGAAAGAAAGAAAGAAAGAAAGAAAGAAAGAAAGAAAGCTGCAGCAAGGTAGGGTGCAAGAGAACTGAGTAAACAGATAAAGGGGAGGCAAGCTGGTATCAGTGTGAGGAGGTTATCAGGTAGCATGTAGAAGGAGCCAAGCTGGAGCAGCAGGAAAGAACAGGCCACGCTAGTGAGAATCTAGGAAGGAATGTAGATGGAAATGGGAAGAGTGTTAGCCAAATTGCCCTCAGACAATGTATATGGGAATTATTTAGGTGTGCAAAGATGGCAAACTAAGCAGGGGCAATAACCTGTGTATACAGGAATCAGTCCACCCAGGAGCCCTCTAAATAATGAGGAGATTGGTGTACTAAAAATAGGGGGTGTTATTAGAAAAATTCTCAAGCACACAAGAAAAAGCAAATCAACAGCAATCACACAGTCCTAAGAAAAACAGGTAGGCAGATTGATAGGGAAACATAAGGGAATACATACAAGATTATACCTTGCCTTTCGACGATGCAGAAGAATGATCCTCTAGCGATGACAATAAGGGAAGGGGGAGCAAGAGACAACCAATGTCACTCACAATAAATGGGTCCAATACTGATCAGGATATTGGGGGTGGCTCCAGCAGGAGGGTAGGGGTACCATCAGAGATACACCTGACTGGCCAAAACCTGGCCTTCTTATAGCCAAATTCATATCCTGAGGCAGTGTCATGTGGCATATGACATAAGCCTAAAGATGACTCCCAGGAGTTTTGAACAAAAAGATTAATGGGCGATGGTTTTACCGAGTGCAAACCATCTTTAAAACAAAGAAATTTAAGTGCTCAATCTAGAGCCAAATTGTGCCCTATAGTAATACCTTGACTGAGACAATGAAGAAGGTCTATGTGACAGGATGAAGTAGTTGACAGATGATCATCTCCAGTGACGTTCTATTGTATAAGATGCTTGCCTTGATGGGTGTCATGAACCCTGACAAGGAGGAGCTGGAAGAGTTAACAGACCTGGAAGAGTTGCCAGCCAGTTCCTCAGCTGAACAAACTGCAGCTGGCCCATCAATCACTCTCCAGGCACCAGTGTCAGCTGTTGACGATCAATCTCCTCCAAGCTCTCCTCCTTTCATCTTAAGAGTTCAAAGCAGGCTCCGGAAAGAACTTTCAGAGTGAAGATATGAGGCATGCCGATGCTTCAGGTCTCTCAGTTCTGTGTTCTAGCAGAGTCATTGCCACCCAGGGAGCAGGCTGACTGAGACCCCCATATAGCTCCCACCCAGGACCTGGTAACCTTGTGGAAACAACAAGTCTATTCTCTGGCTTGCATCCACACTCCTTCCTGATTCCTGATCCTGACCTGCTTGATTTCCTTGGCACCCTGACCTTTTGGTTTTTGGACATTGACTTCTGATTCCGGTTTGTGATTCTGCATTGGTGACTTGGCTCCTGCTTGTCTTCCTGGACTTTGACATTGGACTGGCTTTGGACTCCTGCCTGCTTGCACCCTGAGAATGTGACAATGGGCAGCAGGAAAGATCTTTTGTTAGGTGTGAAGACATTGCAACAGTTCTATTGTTGACCGTTGGTCTCTGCATTAACATTTCCAAAGAGTCGCTGACCTCTGGAACGTGGTGTGTGGTGTTGACATCTCCTCTGTCTGGCGGTTGTAGAAGCGATTGTTGTCTTTCTGGAACTTCTCAGAAATATGACTTCTATCAGGGCTGCTTCTGGTGCTGTCTTCTGGATGACAGGAGTGCAGTTGCTGCCTGCAGGGCTGAGCAGCTTGTCTGGAAGCACAGTCTGGAGTCTTCTTTGCAGGACAGGCACAAACAGTCGCACAATAACAGGCACAAGCAGGAAGCTAGCTGGAGCCTGGCTGAAAACAGTGCTGCGTAGTCCATATAAACGGAAATGTCCATATTAAAGATGGCACAAGGGCCAGGAATTTATAATCCAGTGAGACTGAGTGTCCATACTGCAGTTGGCATATATAAATTCAAGTGAATATAGTCCATTATAACTGAAAGTCCATGTGAGCCTGGCATAAAAGCCAGAGAGCTATAGTCCATGATGGTGGGAGAGGGGGTCCAGGGCTAACAGGAGCCAAAGTCAGTGATGAGGAGGCTCGAAAAAGGTTTCTCCAAAATGCAATCATTGGCCATCATGCAGTCATTCAGGGCTTTCCTTGGTATGTTTTCTATGCAAATTCTTGTGTTGGGGACGCTTAAAAGTCCTTCACCTATGCTGCTATGGAGCCTGCCCACTATCCGTTTTTGTTATTGTTTATCTCATGGCTACTCTAGACCATTCAAGGGTTGTGGCCATGATGGCATTCATTACTGTCTTAAGGACTGGGAAGACGCAGGCAACATTCATGTCATTTAATAATGGTTACCCATTCGCCAAAGATGTTGGTGCCTAAACAGCCCAGGGATATTTGATTACTAATCGTACTATATATATTTTACACCCAAAATCAAAAACTCATCTACTGAAAGGAGCACATGTTTATGAATAAAATGTTGCCAAGAGAAGGCAAAGAGCCTCTTTGAGAAATACTTTAATTACGTTCACAGTGACTGTGTCGTATGTCTAAATAACATTTCTTATGTTTTGTCTCATTTTCAGATTTCTGCCAGGTTCTTCTGGGACATTAAAATAACTCATTTGTTACACCAGAGTTATAATCTGCTAGCATTTCCCATTCTGAATCCTGACATTCTACTGTTACCATTATTAGCAGAACTAAATTACTTAATGGTTAGCATGATAGCAGTGCTTCTGAATATGACTTCAGCATGCCATCCATCTCATTCCATTGAATATTTTAGATAATCTTGCACCCTCCTGGTGAAGTGGAGAAACTCTAAAGCATGCAATTTTGACCTTTACTGTAAAGTTTCTATTTTTTTCCATCATTTTATATTCAGATGTCTAATATTTCTGTTTTCTGTGAATAAATAATTTTTTTCCTTTTAATTCCATAACCTCTTCAGAGCAGTTAAAATTATGTTAAAAAACTCATTAACTTTGACGAGATATTGATGATGCCAGCAGTTAATTATAAGCCAGCTGGTGTTATGGCAAAAATTTAAAAGTTAGACATTAGAAGTTTGCTTTTAAAAAAGTAAAAACCCATACTATTACTTTGGTAAGCAGTAATACACATGCTTTTAATCCTGCAGTGGCTTGAGAATAGATTTAAATTAGCCAGAACATTCCCATGAAACCCACAGTAAAATTCTTAGTCCAGTAGAATCCTTACTTTTGGAGGGCAAAGGTGAAAACAGTATTTAAGGGGTCTAACTTTCTCCTACAGGTACAGTACCAATATAGTCCAGTAAACTTTCTACTAAATCCTGATGGCATTTCAACCAATATGGCCATCACCCTCTTTCTTATTGCAAGTAGTAAAATACTTACCCAAAAAGATGATATAACGAGAAAGAGAGAGCAACTATTAAAGAACACTGTGTAATGGTTCAGATTGAACCGGCACAATATCCATATGAGATTATATTTATGATAAACAGTGTTACCTTGAGAAACCTTACAATCCTGGGGCCTGTGACACCAAAGATATAGGTAGATTCCAGATAATAATGGTAGGAATCCAAGGGCAACAGAATTCCATCTCATGACAAGACAGACCATGAGAAGCTGTCATAACTCTTCATCAAGAGCTTGCCCTGTCACCTCATGAGATCTCCCCCTACCTGGGCCAAAACAAATCACCAGTGTTTGTGGGAGAATAATCTGACATTGCATTTTACTCAACAAGTTTCTAAACAATACAGACTTGTGTCATAAACTAATCAAGTCCTCAGGCAACAAGATCTCCTGCCCTATTAGTATTGCCTTTGGAGTAATTCCAATAATCAGAACATAAGAACATAAGAGAAGCCATGTTAGATCAGGCCAATGGACCATCCAGTCCAACACTCTGTGTCACACAGTGGCCAAAAAAGTTATATGTATATACACACACACATATACACACTGTGGCTAATAGCCACTGATGGACCTCTGCTCCATATTTTTATCTAACCCCTTCTTGAAGGTGGCTATGCTTGTGGCCGCCACCACCTCCTATGGCAGTGAATTCCACGTTAATCACCCTTTGGGTGAAGATGTACTTCCTTTTATCCGTTTTAACCTGTCTGCTCAGCAATTTCAAATTTCAAATTTTCAAAATTCAAATTTTCAAATTTCCACAATTTTAGAAAATCTTGTTCACTGGCAGAATGAAGCATGAATTCTAGATATAAAAGGACACATTTAAAAACTCATGATTTCTACCCCTTTCCATCACCATGTCTTTCCATCTTTCCATCACCATGACTCCTGATGGTGCTCAGTCCTCAGGAAAAAAGCAAGATATAAACCTCTCTGTGTCTCTGGCTGTCTCTCTCATGGTTAATCTCTGTCCCTTTACCTCCTTTACATTCTTTTTCTCTCCACACAGTCATCTTTACTTTTTAGCTCCCCATACCCTCATCTCTGGCTCTCTTAGTTGCTTTCCGCCTGCTCTCTCCCCCTCTCCCTCCCTCTGTCAACAACACACTCCTTTTCCCTCCTTTTCACCCCATCAGCTCATGGGCATTGCACAGATACTCTCCCTCCTGTTTCCCCCCCTCCTAGCTTCATTTGGCTAAGACCCCATTCTGAACCCCATACTTTCCACTCCCTGCTTTAAGCTAAATTCTTCTCTCTATATTTCCAGTCAATTTGACCCGTTTTTCAGCCTCCACTACAACTCATTCTATCCTCACTGCTTCCCAGGGCTGGATTAAACCCTGTGGAGGCCCCAAGGCAGTCAAAATCTTGGGGGGCCCTTGCAAATTATCTCAGAGTTGGAGTGGCTGCCCCACTGCCTGCAGCCCCTGTTGCAGCCTGAAAATACCTTCTCAAAAGCCCCTTTGACAAAGCTGCAAGGGAGAAGCAGAGAGAGGCAAACTTGGTGATTATGCCAGCATCAACCACACCAGGCAAGTTGGGCAAAGAGCAGCTTAGTTGCTGGCTGTGCATGCAGGCTAGGAGGGCTGCAAGCAGGGGGAAAACCAGGGGTAGAAGTTGGACTGGGACCCCTAACGGCATGGGGACCCTTAGGCTAGTGCCTACTTGGACAGTTAATCCGGCCTTGCTGCTTCCCTTCCTTTTTCTCTCTTTGAGGACACTGTCACACAGTGCATACATTTATGGGTTAGTTTTGCTTGGACTAACTGTGGGTGGACAAATCTGGCTACTCATAACCACTTCTACTAGGAACTGTTTGATTGCTTAGCAGATTTTATTTATTTATTTATTTATTTATATTGGGATTTATACCCCGCCCTTCGCACCGAAGTGTCTCAGGGCGGCTTACAACATGATAATACAAATACTACAATTTAAAACACTTACAAGTAAAATTAAAACCATAAATTAATAAAAGCAAGATAGATAAAAACCGGCGGTCTACAGATGCATTTTGTTCCATCCAAAAGATTTCCTTGTCAGTCAGTATTATAGGCCTGCCGGAAGAGGGCTGTCTTACAGGCCCTGCGGAACTGCCCTAGGTCCCGCAGGGCCCGCACCTCCTCCGGCAGCTGGTTCCACCAATAAGGTGCCGTTACTGAGAAGGCCCGATCCCTGGTGGATTTTAGACGGGCCTCCTTTGGCCCGGGGACTATCAGCAGGTTTTGTGAACCCGAGCGTAGTACTCTCTGGGGAACGTGTGGGGAAAGACGGTCCCTAAGGTAGACAGGTCCTAGGCCATATAGGGCTTTAAAGGTAATAACCAACACCTTGTACCGGACTCGGAATATTACTGGCAGCCAGTGCAGATCCCGGAGCCCCGGCCGAATGTGCTCCCGTCTTGGGAGCCCTAATAACAGCCGGGCAGCAGCGTTCTGCACCAACTGCAGTTTCCGGGTCCGGCACAAGGGTAGCCCCATGTAGAGGGCATTACAGTGGTCTAACCTCGAGGTGACCGTAGCATGAATCACTGTTGCCAGGTCGTCACGTTCCAGGAAGGGGGCCAACTGCTTCGCCCGCCGAAGGTGAAAAAACGCGGACTTGGCAGTGGCTGCTATCTGGGCCTCCATTGTCAGTGAAGGCTCCAACAGCACCCCCAGGCTCTTAACCCTGCCCGACGCTGTTAGTGGCGCGCCGTCAAAAACTGGCAGGGGGATTTCCCTTCCCGGGCCGCAGCGACCAAGGCACAGGACCTCTGTCTTCGCCGGATTCAGCTTCAGCCCGCTCAGCCTAAACCACCTAGCCACTGCCTGTAACGCTCGGTCCAAATTTTCTGGGGCGCAGGCGGGCCGGCCATCCATAAGCAGATAGAGCTGGGTGTCATCAGCATATTGGTGACACCCGAGCCCGTACCTTCGGGCAATCTGGGCAAGGGGGCGCATGTAGATGTTAAATAACATCGGGGAGAGCACCGCCCCTTGAGGCACCCCGCAATCAAGCGTGTGTCTCCGGGACAGTTCCTCCCCAATCGCCACCCTTTGTCCCCGACCGTCAAGGAAAGAGGAAAACCATTGCAAGGCCAACCCCTGAATCCCTGCGTCGGCAAGGCGGCGCGCCAGAAGCCGATGGTCGACCATATCGAACGCTGCCGATAGGTCCAACAACATCAGCACTGCCGAGCCGCCTTGATCCAGATGCCGCTGAAGGTCATCCACCAGGGCGACCAGCACCGTCTCCGTCCCGTGGCCCGGGCGAAAACCAGACTGGTAGGGGTCAAGGATAGAAGCGTCCTCCAGGAAGCTCTGTAGCTGCAACGCCACTGCCCTCTCGATAAGTTTGCCCAAAAAGGGCAAATTCGATACCGGCCGATAGTGTGCCAATTCGGTCGGATCTAACGATGTTTTCTTCAAGAGGGGACGGACCACCGCCTCTCTGAGCGCTGATGGAAAATGCCCCTCCAGTAGGGATCTATTTATGATATCCCGTATAGGATATCTTAGCTCCCTCCGGCAGGTCTTAATAAGCCAGGAGGGGCATGGATCCAATTTACAAGTTGTTGGGCGTGCAGATAGGAGGATCCTGTCAACTTCTTCCAGGCTGAGCGCGCCGAAGCCGTCCAGGACGCGATCCGAAGACAGGCACGGAGCCTCAGGTTCGCTAACTGTATCTAATATGGCAGGAAAGTCGGAACGGAGCGATGCGATTTTATCCGCAAAAAAATCCGCAAAAGCCTCACAGCCAATTTCCAATTCATTAAAATTTGGTCTGCCCTGTGGCAGCGTTGTAAGGGTCCGGATTGTATTGAACAGTTGTGCCGGGCGCGAAATTGCGGACGCAATCTCCGCCGCAAAGTAAGTTTTCTTTGCGGCCTTGACTGCCATCTCATAGGACTTCATAACCTCTCTATAAGATGTTCGAGTCGCTTCGTCTCGAGTACGCCGCCATTGCCTCTCTAGTCGTCTGAGTCCCCGTTTCAGCCGACGCAGCCCCTGGTTATACCAGGGTGTCGGCCTTGCGCGAGGGCGCAGAGGACGCCTAGGCGCGATCTCGTCGATGGCTCCGGTGAGCCTATTATTCCAGGACTTATTATTGAATTGCATCTTTGAAAACTGCCTTCCTTTTTTGTCCTTCCATCTAGCCCTTCTATTCAGTAAATATCAGGTTAATTAAAGTTTTCTTTCTCTATCTTTTCCCAAATATTGCCCCAAGCACACTCCAGTGCATACAGTACATGGACTTAAGGTCCCTTACCAGAGTTTGAAAGGGCACATGTAAAGGCCATGGATGTGGCTTTGTGGGTCACAACAGCCATCATATGAGGAAATGCTGTGACTCTGTTACTGATAAATTGTGATTGGAAAACAAAGATGGTGGTAAATTGATAACATTGAACATCCTGTAACACCTTTTTTTTCAAAACGTGTTTTCATCTCCAAGTCAGATTGGGTTTTTGGTAATGCTGCAAAAATAGTTTGGTTCAAGAGACGCCACTGGCACTCTTTGTGCTCTTAAACTTTCATAAAGAGAAAAATAACTTCTGCCTGTACTCTGCAGTGAATTGATTCTCCTTAACCAAATGCATTTATTCAACACATTTTGCATACACTAAATGTTGTCACCTTTTAGGTGCCTTTGGAACTGTTCATGTTATGGAAATGGTATGCATGGTGGTGCTGTGACATCACAGTGTGCAATGGCACTGTGTAACTCTGAGTAATTATGTCAAGCACGCTTATTTCTGTAACATGATGGTTCCTTAGACAAAGAGCAGGTCACCAGCTCTTTACTGCTACCCCCTTATTTACAACCATTGGGCAAGTAATAAATCCATCTGGCCCAAGGATCTTTATGCTACAACCTGGCTGGTACCACTTTCAAGTCACCTCTCCCACAGGTTCACACAGACAACTCTTATCTTCAGCTTGAGAAGTGTGAGAATGGGAGGTGTTTTTAATAGTCTAAATTCCTTAGTAATAAAAGAGATAGTGTTTAGTAACCTTTGAACCCGTGACTCAAGTATGCATCTGTAATATAACCTTTGAAGATATCCTATATAGCAACTGTGTAACTCTGTATACGTCATTACTCCCAAGGCTTGTGTCCTTGGTACAGCTTCTGAGTTTCTAATGATAAAGCAGCTTTGATTTAAAACAAAAGACTGATTATTGAGAAATATCGGCGCTTGACAAACTACAGTTAAAAGTTTATAAGAAACCCAGAAGGCAAGAACTTAAAGTGGCTGCCTTAACAAAGTGGATGCTATCACAGTTCAAAATCTGGAAATGCTTTACTAGCTTCACAAGACACCCCAAGATAAAGTGGCAGCACAGTCAAGTTTCCTTCCTCTCCTGGTTGGAATGACTGCATGACTTTTGCCATGTATTGAAACCCAATCTTATGTTACAAGTTCAGTATGAATAGTCACTTCCCCTTAAATCCATGCATACATACAGCATAGTCATCCACTAAAGAACAGTAGTGCAAGCATGGACAGAAGAACAGTTTTGTCAACTGTGAGAAGCCTCTTAATATGAAAGCTAATTAAGCAGTCTTTCTCACACAATTGAAAGCAGTCTTTCTCTTCAACAATTAGATATTTTAAAAGATTCCATCTGCTTATGCCTTTCTTGGGTGTCAAAAGTCAGGAACAGTTGGCAAACTATATATGTTACAAGTTTGCACCAAACACCCTTATCATTCTTTGATTATGTTTGCATGTGAAAAAATGTATAAATTAGAATTTAGGGAAGAAGATGGAGACCTGCGCATCATGTGTCCCGCAGTTACCTGGCAACGCCTGGTACTTTGTGGGTGAGGACTATCGCTTACATTGTATCATATGTCCTTAATAACCTATTAAAAAGGTGAAGAGCACAAAAAGGGTTGCCTTTTTCTTTCTCTTATTCCTTAATATACATTCCTGTGTGCCTTACACAATGGCAATCAGGCAATGATAATATTCAATGGGAGTCATACAATAACAACAAAAGGTGAGGAGTAAAGATGGCAAGCAATCAAGGCTACATCAGCTGACATATTGTTTGTCGATAACATGAGAAGTAGTCCCTTTCAAGCTGCTGTTCTCTAGAATAATAAGAACAACTCCAAGGTTTCTAAATATCTCACATGCTAGCCTTAATGTTAAGCAGGCAGATGGTGAATGATAGAATTGAGTGCCCTTGAGATATCTGGTCATGGTCATCATATGGCTATTGCTGGTGAAGGTACAGAGTTACTTGAATTGTTATCAATTTAGGGACATCCAAAATAAGAAACTTTTCCAATGAAGCCTGGAACAAATATCATGCCAGGCTTCATTTTCAGCTTACAGGCATTACAAATGGAATAGGAGCAAAGCATTTATACTTTATTTGGGCCACTTTGGGACATAAGATGACATCACCAGTGTTCAGCCAAAGCAAGGAGAAGGCATTGAAGCTCTTGCAGAAAGACTTATAACTACCTATTAAAACTGCTCTATTTAGAGTGTAATCTTATGCAAAGGTATTCTTACCTGAACCCATGGAAAGCAGAAGTCCAAGGTATGACCACAACCTTGTGCATGATTAATATGTCCCTTAGACACACACAGGTCATCCCACAGACCTCTCCTTCTATCCCATAAATGGAACTTTGAGTCCCCTGCCTCAGTCTGATGCATGGAGCACAAACAGTAAATGTCTTTGACTTGAATGGCCTCCAGAAGGGATGGCAAACATGCTAACGACGATGTCAAAAGGGAAAGTGAGAGTGTTGCGTTAGCTAATGGGAAAAATGACATTGCTGGGTGAATCCTGCTCATGACACCCTTCCCTTCTTTATGCCTTCTCTCTCATGCAGCTCCACTGCTTGTGTTAATCCCAACTATTCTATAAAAGCACATAACACCTGTGTGCTGGAGACTTAAAGATGTTTGTAATCTGCTGCAGATCTATTTGGAGAATGTGCTAACTGTCAGTTCCTTGATGTATAGTGGGTTGGTGAGGAAAAAAAATGACTGACTGCTTCTATAGCAGAAACCTTCTTTAATTTCCTCTGGGCTTTTCCCCTTTCAATCAAAGGCAATTCTGACCCCACACTGTTTTGGGTAGCAACGTCAAAGACTGAAAACTTAATCCTCTCTCTTTTTTTCTTTTTTGCAAACTTGACAGGCTCCAGGATCCATTTACCTGCCTAAGATTTTGTAGTACCCACCAATCCTGGCAAGTTAAGTATTTTTAAGACATGAGTGTCTAATGCACCAACAAATAATGACAACCAGCACTTTAAAAAAAAAGTTTTGGCATAAGCACAGTAATACATGCCGACATTGTAAGAGCAGTGGTTTCTGTCAATCAGCCGGATTCTCTTTAAGCTTCTGACATATAAGTCACAGTGAGAGGGTTATGCATTTCACAAGTGGATTTATATATAAATACTTTCTCTGGCTTTGGTTCAATACAACAAAAGAATTCAAGTATTTGTATTCCTTTGCTGACGTGTTTTGATATAAACTGCATAGCATTCCAGCTCAAAACTGCCATAGAGTTTGGGAACAAACTGCCACTTAGACTTCTATTTTTCATAAAATGCCAAAGTTTTTGCTTCCTAGAGACTCTGAGGTCTTATCTTCAAACGCATAGCATGCTTGCTGTCTCAAAAACAACACAAATCTCTATGAGACCTTTCTGCTATTCCTATATCCTCCATTTTCTTTATTACCCCAACCCAGTGACAATATCTACACACTGAAGAGCTTTAAAAGGGAATTATACTGTGCATACCTAAGTAGAATTATATTCTTGTATGTCCCTGACCTGAATAGCCCATCTCATTAGATCTTGGAAGCTAAGCAGGGTTGGCCCTGCCTAATATTGGGATGGGGATGCTCCAAGGAATACCAGGATTGTGATGTGGAGGCAGGCAATGGCAAACCACCTCTGAACATCTCTTGCCTTGAAAGCCCTACTGTTCACCATAAGTCAGCTGTGACTTGACATTTCCACTGAAGTCAGCAAGCTTAAAATACTGTAACTCCGTTTATGAGTGTACATTGCATCCTTCCTAATAAAATAGTGCTTTATTAGCGTAATTTCTACATTTTATTCAGGGATTTCCAATTCTTCCACCAGTTTCATATACTAAAGCTGTTTTACAAAGGAATGTGCTCCAGGTTTATAACTAGTAGGATATAGAAGTTCAAGGTTCCAGTTTTGACCTTAAAAGCCCTATGAACTGGGACCAACATATCTGCAGGATTGTCTCTTCTGATATGTCCCTCAAGGGGCTCTACACTCTTTGACATCTGCTGGTAATCCCCGGCCCAAAAGAAGTCCGCCTGGCCTCAACCAGAGCCAGAGTATTTTGAGATCTGACACCAGCTTGATGGAACACTCTCCCAAGTTAGATCTGGGCCCTGCAGAACTTAATGCAATTCCGCAGGGCCTATAAAATGGAGATGTTCCACCAGGCCTATGGTTGAAGCAGCACTAAACCACCTACACTGGCCTAAGGCCTTTCCTGAACTGTTCCATCTATAGTGGCCAAATTCCTTGCATGTGCTATTCTATCTATGGCACACTTATGGCTGCTCACCATTCATTGGTAGTATTAATCAAGTACCTGATGCTTGAAGGTTTTAACAATTGTATTATGTTTATATGCTCTACATAAATTAATTGTATATGTTTATGTTATGAATTGATTTAAGAAAAGGTAGCATAGTACATATTGAAGTGAGTTTTATGTGTTTTTATGTAATTATTGTATAATTATTAATGTATTTTAAACTGATTTTTGTTAGCTTTTTATGTTGTAAGCCGCACTGAGCCCACCTCGGTGGGGTAGGGCGGGATATAAATCGAATAAAATAAATAAATAAAAATAATAAATATGTTTGATGTACCTCACTCTAAGCCTTCTGTGCAGGGAGAGCAGGCTAGAAATCGATAAAATAAACAAATAGCAAATAATACAACTCCCAGTGGATTACTTGTGCCTGCTCTTACTTCTTGCAAGGTGAGTCAGTGCATGGATCGGCTGTCTACTTAGGGCTTGTATTTTGTGAGTTAAAGTGAGCTCACCCTCCTGCAACTGGAGGAATCATAACTCCATTCTTTTGGGGAGCCTTGTTTGTATCCTTATAATCAATAAAACAGAGACCAGATGAATCATGGAAAATGTCTATCTAGTTTAGTGTTCTGTTTTTTCACAGTAACCAAAGAGACACTTCCTAGAAGTCTATTCTCTTTCCTCTTGCTATGCATAGTTTTCTAAACCTCTGTCATTTCTTCTCTTAGCACAAAACTAGATGTTACAGTATCCATGGGACTGACACCAACACCATTTTAGAGAAGAAGGGCCTAGCCTGCAGCACAGCATAACCAGGCTATCTCGTTCCTCCCTCCCACATGCCTTTTCAAGTGCCAAACTGAAGTGAGGAAGCTGTTTCAGTACTTAAAAGGTACATTGGGGGCAGGGCAAGATCATCTGGTCCACCTCATGGCATTTTTAAATGGACAGATTCTTCTCTAAAATAGCAGTGGTAACCACAGGTTGGACTCACGGACACTATGACATCTAATTTAGTCCTTCGTTGTCTAAGCTAAAAAAAAACTCAAATAAATTTCTTAGCTTTCACAAGTCATTTTGGTTGCCTGTGTTTGTACCTTTTCCTATTCTATCAGTTCTGATACTTTTTTTAAAAAAAATGGGACAGTTTGAACTCTGCACAGTGTTCCAAATGTGGGTAGGCTTTGGATTTCCATGAAGATTCTAGCATTGTTATTCTCGGTTCCTGTCCTAATAATCCTTGTGAGTTATCCACGACAATACCAGGATCTTTTTCCTACTATCATGTCAGATATTATCAGTGTATATGTGAAGTTAGGATTCTTTTCCCAATTTATATAACTATATATTTACTTACATCAAACCTCATTGTCATTCTGTCATCCAGAAGTTGGGAAACTGTATATAAGAGCATAATTTTCATTCTGGATAGGCCTTATTTTGAGCCAGCTTCTCCACAGTAAATGATAATGGGAACTAAATTGCTCCATGAGGGAAGAAGAGCTCTCCCAGTCCTGTTTCTATGTGCAGTTTTCTCCCCAATCTCCTGTTTCTCTTTCTCTTTTTCTCTCTTCCTTCCCACCCAAAAAAGGCAGCTATTTTTAAGAGGTTTTCAGGGGTTGTTGGGAGAAATAGTCACTCAGAAATTACACATATGAGAAGAACAGGAGATGGGGATTATAAATACACACACAAAGTCCAAGGAGGGATAAACACAGAGATATACGCATATACTGCTAAGGGGAATGGAAGGATAAAACACATCCATACATGAAGACCAAGTGGGAAACAGCTAGATACCTGCCTATGGCAGGCTAACTCCCACCCCTGTGCTTAATCCAGTGATCAGCAAAAGAAATATTGGAGTGGGATGTCACATATACCCCACAATGCTCTAGAAATTGGTAAATACCATAGGAATTCCTAGAGTACAGTAGGGTGCCAGTGACAATTCTTTTGGGTGATCACTCAGAGGTTATATCATGGTGTCAGGAACACTTCCCCTTCCCAGGGTCTGCCCCCCCCAAAAAAAAACAGTCCCTGGGGATCACAAAAGCAGGCCTAACAACCCTAGTGGGGGAAGCATGGATAAAACATAGAGAAGATGACCAAAGGGAAGAAAACACACACCGATTTCCCACTAGCCTTATCTTGCTCTCCTCTCCTCAGCGGGGCTTCCATCGGATTTCGCACAAGCTGCCTCTAGGCTGCCACTCGCTCCGCCTCTTTCGTGCAGCAAACAAGAACCTCTAAAAACCAATTTCTGTTTGCCATGTGAAAAAGGCAAAACTAATTGCAGCCCTGGGGCAGATAGTGTGAAATCCAACGGAAGCCCCATGGAGAAGAGGAGCATGACACTGGCATAAGGCTAGTGGGAAATCAGTTACAGATACACAGAACCAGCCCAAGTGGGGCTGAGAGAGTACTAAAGAGCACTGTTTTGCTCCCTGTCCCCCACTTCTCTCTGTCTGTGTGTGTGTCCTTTAGCTACATGGGTATCTCACAAGAAAATCAAGCTCTTATTCTCAAAACCTGGAATAAAACAGAGAAGCACTTGAGTTGCTTTCACTGTGGTTGGTCAGCTACCAGGAATAGGGAGAATGAGAGATGTGAGGCCCAGACAAGCCCATACAGCTCACTTAGCTACAACATATGTCAGGAATGGAACTTTAAGAATCTGAAAGGTTGGCTTGGTTCTTAAACAATTTAAACAAATAATTTCTTGTGATTATATAATATGTATATTAATACTGGTTCAGTTGTCTAAATATTAACTGCACTCTGCCAGGGGTGTCAAATGTGTGGCTCGAGGGCTGGATTAGGCCCAGAGGGCTTCTATTAGGCCTGTGAGCAACTCAATGTCATCTGCTTCCTTCTCTATCTCTTGCTTTTTTCTGCATCACAACTTGCTTTGCCAGGGTTGCTCAGTCACATAGGAGCTACAGAGCAAAGCCTCTATTTTCTCCATTGCCTGACAAGCACATGAAGCAACTTATGTCCAAAAATTCACAATGACCAGCCATTTCATATTTTCTTCTGGGTCTTAGGCTCAAAGCACTGACCATGAGATTTCTGTAATGAATGTCAATGAATCAAAAGAAGGTTTGCAACTTACAGATACACACCTGAACAGCCTACTCAAGATAACTACAGCAGAGACATTGTCTCCAGATTTTGATGCAGTAATTCAAAGCAAGATGCATCATTTTCAGAAACTGTTAAATAAACAAAATATTGCAAGAGTGCTAATTTTAAGCAAGTTTTAAGCTTTTTAAAAAAAAAAATTTAATTGTGCCTGTGTGTCCTTTATAAATTTTACATACCCACTTCCTGCCATTACATTTTATTACACACATGGCCTGGCCTGACAAGCAGGACCAGCTCGCCCACTAGGCAAACTAGTGGCACCAAATTGGTCTCCTCTCCTCCTGGTCCCCATGGCAAACATCTAGTTTGCCTCCCTCCCCACTGCCGCAAGCCTGCCACCGCAAGTTTGCAGCTGTAAGCCCCCCCCCCCCACTGCCATCACCCTCCACCCCTTTGCAGCGCTGCCAGGCAACGCCACACTCCATCACCGATACACACCTCTGCACGCCGTGCTGCACTGAGGCTGGTCCTTACTGGCTTCAATGCAGTTGGCACAGCTTCTACTTTGAACAGCCCATGACGCAAGAGGAGACTTTGCTCCCCCTCACTTCCAGTTTCAGGAAGAAGGGGAAGTGAAGTCTCCTCTCATGTTGTGGGCTGTTCAAAGAAGTAGAAGCTGTGCCAGTAAGGACCAGCCTCGGTGCAGCACAGTGTGGGTGGGGGGCGGCAGTGGAGCGCAACACTACCTGGCAGCGCCACAAAGAGAGGGAGGGTGGGGGCGGTGGGGTGGGTGGACAGGGAGCCTGCCTGGGGCACCATGAGCCCACGGGCTGGCACTGCTGACAAGGTCTAATTTATTCATATCTGGCCCTCATAACAAATGAGGTCAACACCCCTGATTGCATGTTCTGTGAAATTGTCCTGTGTTTTATTAATATGTTTTAACTGCTTTTGAAATGATGTATTAAATATATATATTATATTTGTATTATTTTGGTATATTCCACCTGATGAAGCTACACACGAAGCATGTAGGAGTTACACAATCATTAAGTATTCTTTCTTTTGCACCATTTGTTTTTTCATTTTTGTTTTACTCTCTGCCTGGACATCTCTCTCTTCCCTTCTGTCACTCCCCTCAGAAGCCAACTGGGAACAGCCAACCAATATCCCCCTCCTTCTTCCTTGAAACACATAGTGGGCACCAGGGAAGTGCCAACGGTGCCATGTTGCCTGGGGGCTGCATGTTGGGGAGTGTTGGACTAGATGGACACAAACTAGATCCATTCAAAAACTCATTGATTTCCACAGATTATAAAATACCATGCCAGTTAGCACCATGCTATTCTCTTTTTGTGAAAGCAGGGGAAAAAAGAAATTATACAGCAAAGTGGGGCAAAGATTAAGGGGAAGCTGTTTTTGAATCCTTCAGATCTGGTACAGTTACAGTCAGCACCAGCCCGAGGGCACGTGGCACCTCAGGCAGGCTCCCTGCCCACTGCCCCACTGCCATCCTCACTGCCACTGCCCTCCTTCCCTTCACAGGCAGCGCCACACTCCATGCCCCCCCACACACTGTGCTGCACCGAGGCTGGTCCTTACCAGAACCGGAAGTGAGGGGGAGCAAAGTATCTTCTTGCGGGTTCTTCAAAGAATTAGAAGCCACGCCAGCTGCATTGAAGCCGGTAAGGACCAGCCACAGTGTGGGCGGCACGGGGGAGCAGCAACGGAGCACAGCTCTACCTTGCAGCACTGCAAAGGGAGGGAGGGCTGTGGCAGCGGTGGGGGGAGGAGGAAGGCAGGCAGGCAGGCAAGCTAGGCGTTAGCCATGGGCACCGGGAGGAGGGAGCCCAATTCGGCACCCCCACCTCACAATGTCCTAGGCAACTGCCTGGTTTGCCTAGTGGGCGAGCCAGCCCTGTAACTTACAACCTGTTCTCAAACAAAGACATTTCAAGGGAAAATTACAACAGGAGATAGCCAAACCTGAGTTAATTCACAAGTTCAGGATCATGGATGACCCCCACCCCCCCAGGCTGTATAGGGACATAGGATTTTTATCTCACTACAGATGCTGATTTTCTGCTCTGGAGCATTTCCTCTCTGCTCTAATCAAGATGATTACATAACATGGTACCTTTTCATCCTTTACAACATTCTTTGTACTGTCTCTCCCACCTTCTGACTATAATAAAAGGACTCAGAAATCTCCATTTCTATTCATTACTGATGAAGGGAGCTTTGACTTTTGAAAGCTTATACCCTGAAACTCTATAACGTGCTGCTGGACTCAAATCTAATGGTTTTACTGCAGAGCAACATGGCTGCCCTATGAAACAAGTCTGCCCCCACCCCCAATGTCATATGCCTATGATGCATGTTTTAAGTTCAGCATTTTTGGCCTATGCTGCTCTAATTGATGATCAGCCACCCTTTGTGTAGAATTTTACAACTGAAAGGGCACAAGGAGGAGGAAAGTGAATACTGGTAGAAAATGATTAATGGCAAAGAGTTAAGGCCACCAACTGCATTTAATAACCAAATACATGGGAACAACATGGTACTAAGATGTCTAAAACATGTCCCCTGTAGCAAACAGATTGTGTTTATTGAATTATGCACCCTATGAATTACAGAAGATGAAATGTATTTAATGGTTTAAACCATCTTTCAGTAGCCTTGATGAAAATAGTCCGGCTTTGTTTAACATCCAGAACTGTGGTTCAGGTCAGTGACTTTAATTACGGGAAAGGAAAAGAAAATAGTAAATTCTATATGAGTCTGCACTAAGTTCCCCCTCCCTTTCTAAACAAAGCATTGGTTTCAATAAAAAGCTAGTGGAGTTAGTGAAAAATCTACTGCCTTGAAAGCAAATCTACTTATTTCCATAACAGTATACAGTCTTGAGTATGCATGGATTGCTTTTCACTGGGGACATATCGGATTCATTGAAACTGCATTTGTTAAAGCATCTTTATCCATGCAGTAAAAATGCATAGGTTAGAAGAATTAAAGAGGCATGATGACGGCTGGCTTGAAGTCTGTGATCTGAGCTATAATTCCTATTAAAATTGATTAAATTGACTTAACAACTATACATTCCAAGTTCTCAGATAAAACTCGTTCATACCTTTCTTATGAAAGCAACTATCAATAAAACTTTGAGGAGGTTTCATGTATGATGTGTGTCATCATACAAAGACCCAAGTCCAGGTTTATTCAGTATCCTTTTCTGTATATTATGTAGCAGATTTGTCTCACATAGAATTACTGTGATCTTATGCCTAAGGTCCACTATGTGTCCATGCACTGTCTGGGTCCCCTGGAAGCTCTAGTTTAGGTTTAGATGTTTGGTGCTGCTACCCTTCGAGTTCCAGGATTTTAGGATAGTTCAAGCCCAAGATGTGGGATGGTGGAGAGGGACTGAATGTCTGAAATAGTCAAACTGGAAGCTGTAGGTTAAAAAAATGGAATGGAATATCACAGCATTGTGTACTACTTTTCTGTCCAAGCGCAGATAGAAAATGGGACAGAGTACATGATAGAGTGATAAGAGGAGAAGCAGCTGATATAAGGGTTGGGCAAAAAGTCAGGGCTAGTCAGCGATGTTTGTTTTCACTTCCAGCCTCCCTGAAGAATGGTTACAGTTTAAGCATATATACTCTGATGGGAGTGAGTCAGACAGAAAGCTAGATAGACCAGTATCTTTATTTTCCCTTGTAGTGTGATTGAATAAAGTGAACACAGGGTAGGGCTATGCCAAGTAAGGGGCATGTCAATGTGGATAATGCATGTGTTTTGTAATATTTAGGAATGCCTCTAACACACATTTCACTTGGTATAAAATGCTTTCCTCTGAAGAGACTGAATCACTGGTAATATATTAGTGATCCAAATAAGGTTCCAAGGCTGCATGGTGACACTTTCTCTGAGTCTGCTCCAGAACTTCAGAATTTCCTTCCCCTGGAGATTGGACAAAGGCCAAGTTATACAGCTTCCAGAAACAGCATGAGATGTTTTTAGTCAGACTGGACTTGGGTGACAAAGATCAGGTAGCATAATGAGTACTGTTACCTGACAACACCTTGGAGTACAGTCAAATAAACAGGAATTCACTCTAGCCCTATGGGACAAAATAAACCGGTTGTATTGTTGTATACTGTTAAGAAAGAGGCTAGAAACTGGGACAACAAAAGCTATATTACCTAAAGGTGTTCTAGAATATCCACCATTTGCTCCTCTGGGAAGAGTTCCATTGAATCCTTTACCCATGTGGCTGCTATTCAGTCTTTTGAGAAGCATTAAATGATGCTCCATGACACTGAGTGGTACAACCACAGTGAAGAATAATGTTTAAGGCTAATACGTGCCTGTACATAGAAACATCATGCAAAGGAACACTGCCAGCACATAAACACACACACCATCCATGCTGTTGTAATATACAACCTTCTTTCCCCACCCCCTCAGTCTATCACCACTTTGCTGGTTCTACTGATAATAGCAATGTGAAAGTTCCAAATTAATGTTATAGAACCAAAAGGAGTGTTTGGGTAGTGCCACGTCTGCAAAGATGGTTGTAATTTCTATTGCACAGGGTGGTGGGGATTAGTTTTGTTTGACTGTGCAGTAAAGTCCATTTTTTAAATAGTCTACAGTATATTTTTCCATGCAAATATGTTTTTTCCCTTTGCAAATGTATATTTAATTGATGGGTGTTTCCCTTGCATCTCACATTGCACAATAGGACTCCAGCTAAATTGCTGTACTAACCACACCATTTTTGAATACCATTTTGGAACAATTCTGGCTTCTACAGATTACTTCATTGTGGAGAAGGTCCCCAAGAGATTCTGAAAGTACCAGCATTGATTTTGGTTTGCCTATAAAAACATATCAGTAACTTTATTATTTAGTTTGTCCTGCTGGCTCACACAGCTACCGATGTCTCCTAAAGAATGTACACAGTACACAGACTTGCCAAGCACCTATGCTGCTTTCATAAGCAAAAATAAGCTTCTGGCTTTAAAACCTTGACCATCTATTTTCCAACATGTCTCTGAATGATACAAGAACAGAGCAACTTGCTTTTGTGCTTGCTGAATAAAGACCAGCATTGTGTAGTGGTTGAGAGTGATGGACTCTAATCTGGAGAACCAGGTTCGATTCCACACTTCTCCACTTGAAGCCAAGCTGGGTGACCTTGAGGCAGTCACAGCTCTCCCCAAAATAAGCCTAGCTCACGTTTTCGCACTTAGCGTTTGCTCCCCTTTTTCCGCGGCGCAATTATGTCAGGATCATTTTTCTCGTTTTCCCACTAGTGACTCTTTGCGGAGTCGCCTTCCCTGAAGCCCCGGCTCAAATCGTTTTCCCACTGGCATCGGCTTGAGTCCGATGCCCTGTCAATCATTTTTTTTTTAAGCGCAAGTCTGGTTGCGTAATGACGTACTAACGTACTAACGTAACATCGAGCTGCTGCCTCCCCTTCTTTTCGTGGACAAACCGCATCACGTGTGCTGCTGCTGCTTATGGATTGGCTGCAGCTGTAGAATCCTCCACAGCCCTTTATGTATTAACAGAAGCATTCACAGTGGAGAATCCTAGCACTAGATTCCCCCCCCCCAAATTCTGAAGCACTAGATCCCCCCCCCAAATTTCCTCCGCTCTCTTTCCCCTCCCCGGCTGGCGCTTGCAACGGGGACCTGACTGATTCCTGCTGCCAGAGCTCCCCCCCCCCGCTCCATTCTCTCCTTCCCCTTCTGTGGCGCGTGTGAGGAGCTCGCTCGCGTCTACTTTCTAACCGAGCGGAATGTAGCCAGGGAGAAGAATGCAGGACTCCAACTTCCCATTTTATACATGGCGATTTTGTGCAGGTCCAGAAATCCTGGTGGCACAGCTGAGGGAGGCATTCCCTTCTTAAAACACACACACATGGACGCTTTGGCCCGCACCGGCACTACATTCCCCCCCCCCCAGCAGTGGTCGTTTTCGCATTATCGAGATAACGCAACAGCGGAATAACGCAACTAAAGTCAATAATAAAAAAAAATCTAACGAAACCAATTGAAGTGCCAATTGAGGCTATTCCAGGAGGGTTTTTTTTTTCTATTTGTTAATTTCGAAATATCGCTATTACGCAAAACTGTGAAGTTTTAAAAAAAAAATGGCCGTGCCGGCACTTTGGGGAAGCGCCGCGAAAGGCTGATGATTGGCCAAGCGGGTGGATGGGGTGGGAGGACGGAAAGGGAGAGGGTGACGCCCCCAAAGCAGTCGATCCGGCGTGGATGGATTTCGCACAGGAAACTCCGCTGAGTGGATCCGGAGTGGATCCGGAGGTTTTCGGAAACTCCGGCAACTTGCTGAAAAACATACTCCGGCGTAAAATCCCTGAAGCGCCGGAGCAAAGCGCAGCGCCGGAGCAACATGTGCGAAATCCAAGAGAAGATCCGGAGGTAAATGGGGCGCTATGCCGGAGCAAACGCTAGTGCGAAAACGGCCTAAGAAAGAGCTAGCTTCAGGCTGCCAGACAATTCTAGGATCTCCTGGCTATACCACACACGCCATATGATATTTTTTTTATTCTTATATTTCACTACTTTCCCCAAGTTAGTATCTTTATTCACTTAGCTGTAAGGATACAGAGGCAAGAATAATTTATATTGGCCTGAACTCAATGGGAAAATTAATGGGAAGGCAGTGAATTAATGATATTTCACTGGTTAATGGGACATCTGTTATTGGACCACAGACATACTGGCAAGTATCTGAGCAACCCAAAACCATGGTTGTGATTTTTATTAATAATAGACTGGTACATTATAACTGTATCAAGTAGAGGAGCTGTTATTGGCCTTTCTGAGGGTCTCAACATTTGTATGCCCAAATGAACATATATGTCCTTCCAAATACCAATCCAAGACTTCCTCATAATAGAGTCTTCTTATAGTTAAGGACAGGGGGCTATTTTGCTGTCCCTGTCTGTGGCTTAATCCTGTCCCTTCAGATTGCTTCTTTGGATCGACAGCTAATGTTTTGTCTCCTTCTTACTACAAGAGTTAATACAACTAGGTGGGAACAGATACTTTGCTACCATTTCTCAACAGGAAAGAGGAAACTGAGTCAGGAATTGCAACCTTCCACGAAGGAGGGACTCTTATTTGATCAGCAAGTGATTGACTCTCTGAGGCCTAAGTGGGAAGACTTTAACTAGCATTCTTCTCCACCAACCAATCAATCATGAAGGAACAATGGAGGCACCAGTATCATCTGTTTTGCTCTTTCTCACTGCTCCAGCCTCCATTTATTCCCTGATATCTTTCCTACTATCCTAGCAGTACATTCCCTGTACATCTCAACTGTGAAGCCTCATTCCTAAATCCTCCAGGTTGAGACTTTTATCTGTAAGTCCCACAATAGCATTGCAAGGAGTGATAACTAGGTGGGTGTCTTTACTTTTTGCCTTCAGGGGTATCCTTTCTTGCTCCAGTCTGCTTTTTTAATGCAGCCCATTGTGGAAGTATCTCATCATTCCAAACTCTGTTAAGTCCTCTTTCTGCGTAATTGAAAAATGTTACATTAATAATTCAATAATTGCCAACAGTTCAGGCATGGCCATCTGGTTTCCTTAATAGAAAAATACAATAACCATAGAATAGTAGGTGAAAGCTCTGGTGCTCTTCTTAGTATAGAAAGAAGAATAAATTCTTTGCTGGTGCACTACCATTTTCCCTGACTTATGTATGCAAGATAAAATCTGCCCTCTGCAGCTGAGGGAATGGTATAGAGGGACTTTGCAGGGAACAAGCCTGAGATACTTTGGACAGCATGGCTGGGATTTGTGGCCATAATAAATATTACAATGGCCAGGTTAACAAGCAGAAATAGGATTCGGAAGAAGGATGTCCATCCCTGATTCCCAGTATGAGTCCACCTCCTTTTGGTTTGGACAAAGTTCCAAAGCCAAAAGTACGGTAATCATTGCCAAGAAGATCAATCCCAGTAGAAAAGATTTTGAGTCCAGCTGCTCATACCACATTGTTTTGTTATAGGATCTCTACAAGGCTTTTTTCCTGGAAAAAGAGGTGCCAGAACTCTCAAGAGAAAAATGAAGGAGAAACACACAAGTGCTCTTCATTAACTTTTAAACATTTTTTTTTTAGATTTTTATTTCCACGAAGAGGATCTGGAGCTCCATTCCACCACATTTCCCCAGGAAAAAAGCTCTGGCTCTCTAGCAGGCAAAATACTTCATGATGATGACACCTTTTGTGACTATATGACATGAAATCATGACAGAGTGTACTAGTGGAAAGCATAGATCTTCTTCAGAGAAGATTCAGATATGGAAGGTATAATCCATGAAAAACATATGAAAACAACAGCAGTTGAAAGATGTAGCACCACCAAAGGATTTTTAAAAACACTTAGATTGTGAGCAATGCTGTCATTTACTTGAGTTTGGCTTAGGCTGAGCAATAACATCTGTGGAGTATTTCAGTATCATCACTATTGTCTTGGATGATAACAAAGTCTTCATGTTTCTTTCATGTGCTATCAAGCATCAATGCATGCAAAATCTTTGTGTTTCCATGACTTCTTGCAACTATAAAAACACCGTGTGGATTTTTTTTAAATTTAAAAATCCGCTTTATAAGACTATACATCCCACTCACCCTCAGTCTAAATGTATTCACTCTCTAATTGGCTTTTGTTAGGAGACATGCTTCTTTTTAGTTGAGAAAGATGTGTTCTTTGATGTCTTCATTGAAAAATATCTTTTTAATTTTATTTTTAAGAAATAGATATTACTTAGTAAGCTCCAATTTTGACTGTTCTTTAATGCCAAGTATGGCATTTAAAATATTTTAATATAGTTTATGTTGAGTAAAAAGGGGAGCATTATTCTTTATATCTATGTTAAGACAGAATGAAGCCAACAGAAGTAAATTATAATTGTAAGCATCATTAAGTTTACAACAGCTTCCTAAAAATCTAAAAGATTATTCCAATATTAAATAGATGTCTACCAGGAAATAATTTTGGTTGTAGCTTTTACCTTCATTGTCCAAAGTGTCCAATTTCAAATCAGTGTCTGGGAGTTTTCCTACACTCTGTAGAAATTAGTTCTGTTTCACATGGTGCCCATTTCTTTCATAAATGTAAAGTGTTTACTAACCATGTGTCACCAAAGGTGATGAGCCTTCCAACCAATAATCTAGAAGAACACAATTAGCAGGACGCCATTGGGTTTGTGAAATTTTATTGCTTTAATTTGCATTGTTGTGTTGGCTTTAACCTATGCATTGTTTTTATTTGATATACATTGCCCAGAGCCTGGCTTAGGCTGGGATGGGGCGGTTAAGTAATCACCATCATCATCCTTCTTTCTCTCACCTATGTAGAACAAGGCAGCTGAGCCGGGCCATGTTCACAGCAGACTTTTTATGGGGTGGTTTTGCCATTGGAGTTGGGGAAAAGCAGTTAAGTGGCCAAGTTTGCAGATGACACTAAATTGTTCAGGGTGATGAAGACCAGAGGGGGTTGTGAGGCACTCCAAAGGGATCTGTCGAGCCTGGGTGAGTGGGGGTCAATGTGGCAGATGAGGTTCAATGTGGCCAAGTGCAAAGAAATGCACGTTGGGGCCAAGAATCCCAGCTACAAATACAAGTTGATGGGGTGTGAACTGGCAGAGACTGACCAAGAGAAAGATCTTGGGGTTGTGGTAGATAACTCACTGAAAATGTCGAGACAGTGTGCCATTGCAATAAAAAGGCCAACACCATGCTGGAAATTATTAGGAAGGGAATTGAAAACAAATCAGCCAGTATCATAATGCCCCTGTATAAATCGATGGTGCAGTCTCATTTGGAATACTGTGTACAATTCTTGTCACTGCATCTCAAAAAAGATATTATAGCATTGGAAAAAGTGCAGAAAAGGGCAACTAGAATGATTAAAGGTTCGGAGCACTTTCCCTATGAAGAAAGGTTAAAGGCTTGGGGCTCTTTAGCTTGGAGAAACGTCGACTGTGGGGTGACATGATAGAGGTTTACAAGATTATGCATGGGATGGAGAACATAGAGAAAAAAGTACTTTTCTCTCTTTCTCACAATACAAGAAGTCGTGGGCATTCAATGAAATTGCTGAGCAGTCAGGTTAAAATGGATAAAATCAAGTACTTCTTCACCCAAAGGGGGATTAACATGTGGAATTCACTGCCACAGGAGGTGGTGGCGGCTACAAGTATAGCCAGCTTTAAGAGGGGATTGGATAAAAATATGGAGCAGAGGTCCACCAGTGGCTATTAGCCACAGTGTGTGTGTGTGTGTGTGTGTGTATGCGTGTGGGGGGGTGTATATATACATGCACACATATTGGCCACTGTGTGACACAGAGTGTTGGACTGGATGGGCCATTGGCCTGATCCAACATGGCTTCTCCTATGTTCTTCTGTTGTTATTGCTTTCCCATCTACACTTTCCCCCCAGCAAGCTGGGTACTCATTTTACTGACCTCAGAAGGATGAAAGGCATAGGGTCTCAGAAAAGAGTTCATATATCCAGATACCCTACAGTAATAGTGCCTATGCCTGAGACAATTGCATATCCTGGGTTGCCATGTTTTTGTATTTGGGGTAGAAGATAAAAGGTACCCGGCTGAGGTTCCTGTGGTGTGTTTGAAAGGATTTGTTCCTGAATGTCAGTGGTAATTTCTTTATAATCTGGTTTAGTTCTTTTCTATATTCCTCTGCAGGATCTGAGTCCAGTTGTTTGTAAAAAGCAGTATTTGAGAGTTGTCTTTGAGCCTTCTGAATGTAGTCTGATCTATTCATGATGACAACAGCTCCACCTTTATCCCCTTCTTTAGTTATAGTATCCAGATTGATCCTGAGACTGTCTATGGCCTTCCTTTCTGCATGGCTGAGATTCTACTGTATGTGATGTTCTTTTTTGATCACATCAGTTTGGACTCTATGGTGAAACCATTCTATGTAGTGATCCAGTGTGGCACTGCAACCTTCAGAAGAGTCCTTGTAGATTCTTTTTTCTTATAGCGTTTTTGGATGGTATGTGGTGGTAAGTATCCTATTCATTAGTGGGTTGGAGGGATGATAATTGTTCTCCAGCAGATTGTGTTATGGTCTGCTATGATGATGCTGTCTGTTCTTTCTTGTTCTCTTCTTGCATATATTGGAAGTAATCCTGCTTGAGCTAACAGCATGATGTGCATTGGATTCTGTGGGACTCTATATTAATGTCCCTCCAAATTTTAATCCCATCATAAAAGATACAAACTCCAGCCATATTCAAATCCTTCTGCCTCATTTGTCAAAGACAGTTTTCCAACCAACTAGTCATGATGAGCTCTCCCATGCTGGTTCTTGCCACACAAACCAGGTTTAGGATCGTATCCCATCAATATTATAAAAATAGGGATATTGATGTTATACCTTTATTCTCATGGAAGCCGCATACCCTTTTACAGTTAGACATGATCAACATATGCTCCGTTCATTTACTCTGAGACAAGCTGTCCTCCACTGATTCAAAAAGCCAGAAGGATAAGGGGGGTTTAAGGCTCTTATTTAAACTCTTAGTGTGCATGTTCAGTGTTCCCTCTAAGCTGAGTTAGTGTGAACTAGCTCACAGGAGTTTTTTGCCTCCGGCTCACACATTTTTGTCTTAGCTCAGGAAGGATGGCCCCAGAGGAAACTAATTTATGCAATAGCCAAAATGCTCACTCACCACTTTAATGCTAGTAGTTCACAAATTAGGATTTTTGCTCACAAGTTTAGAGGGAGCATTGTTCATATACATTGAATAACATGTCCATTCAAGATAAGATGTATGTACCCAGAGCTTCTAGAGGCCACAAGGAGAAGTGGTTCATTTTTATACCCAACTTTTCTCTACCCCATGGATTCTCAAAGCAGTTTATAACCTACCGGTATTTTCCTTTCCTCATAACAGGCACTTTGTGAGGTAGGTGGGGCTGAGAAACTTCTGAGAGAACTGTGACTGGTCTAAGGTCACCAAGCAGGCTTCATGTGAAGGAGTGGGGAATCAAACCTGATTCTCCAGATTGGAGTCTGCTGCTCTGAACCACTACAGCACACTGGCCCTCAGAAGGACCCCAAATAATGATAACAGAGGCATTTTTTTTTTAATAATACACCCCTGAAACACACATACAACAAAAATAAAGGTAAACTAGGGACAGGTATTATAAATTGAGATTGTTGAAACATGGGGTTTTGGATCCATTATCAGCCACTTGAAGCAAACATAGCAATGCTCTGTTTCCTGCTAATATAGAATGCAAATATAATATCATCCTCCTGAGGGTGTGGAACACCTTCGAGCACCATAGTGCATTTAATGGCAACCAACTGCATACAAAACTTCAAAACTCGCAAAAGGTCTCTGTCATTAGTGAGAATTAATGAGATTCTGCTGTAGTAAAACCTTACTTTAGATACAGAGTTTCACTCAAGCATATGGGATTATAAAAGTAAAATGTACATCTTGCATAATCTTATGCCACGTTATAAAGCCTTTCCTTTAAAAAAATGAAACACCCACAGGTCTGACCAAGTTTCTGTTTAAGCAGATGGAGAAAGCACCACCACATGCTGTGTTGTGACTTTTTGTCTCTATCATAGCACTAGGGTGCCCTCAGGGAATATGATGTCTCACTTCGCCTTGCCTTTCTCACTCTACCTTTGCAAAATATGCTGCTTTGCCATTTGGGGACTGAAGGAGCTCTGGCAGCACATGGTGGGTTTTGCCTCACATTGATCTTTGTGTGACTCATCAAAGGAAGTCACAGCAAGAGCCATGGAACCCGACCCTCTTTGGCATCTCAGTACATTGTAAAACTTATGCCCAACCCTGAACAGTTTCTATCATCATAGCCATCATCCTTTTTATGATGTCTTGGACTTGAAAAGTCCTGAAAGCAGATGTAACTCATGATGACCTGACTTCAGTGGGAGAATGAACCAGGTGGCTAATTGTCTCTAAAACAAATACACTGATAATTAGGAGGAGTGCACAATGCAACAGAAGCCTCACCACCAACCTTTATTTAAGTTAAGCAAATGGGTGAACAAATTATGCAGTTGCATTGTAGTGTGGAAAAAAGTGAATAAGGGAGCCAAACTTCATCTTTTTCTATTGTGCTAGCCAAAGCATGCCCTCAGGACCTGTTTATCAAGGACTTTGACACTGGGAATGCAAAAAGGACATGGAAGGCTACCAGGTTTCAGTCAGGAAAGATTGTGTTTGTAAACTCTGTTAGAACATGTTAATGCTTAGTATCAGACCCCCGGAGAGTGCATTTGAAGCCCTTCAGGGAAAATGAGCATTAGCCATGTGGCCTCTTTTGCCACTTGTCCATATCACGAAACCAAACAGCACTGGCAGTTTTTGTTCAGGAACAACCTAGGAATGCAGCAGCAGGGTTGACAGTTGAGATCAAATTGCCTTGGCACAGCAGTGGCTTGGAGCTGACGCAGTTCCTGCCCAGTGTTCCTGGATGGAGATACTGCTGCTGTCTATTGTTCATCTTTCACAAACTCTGAGCCCCACAAGGGATTTAGAAAAATACTATACATTGACTTTAACATGACTTTTTAAATCACCTGCAAATTTTGTTATTATTACTTTGTGGATTATAGTAGAACAATGGCAAGACACAGATGCTGGGAAAGCCAGAAAGCAAAAGAAGGGGACGGCAAAAGAGGAGATGGCTGGACAGCATTACTGATGTAACAAACATGAATTTGAGCAGACTTTGGAGGATAGTGGAAGACTGGAGGGCCTGGTGTGACTTTGTCCATGGGGTCGCAAAGAGTCGGACTCGACTGTGCGACTGAACAACAAAAGATAAATGGAAACCAACCACTCAAACAAAACTTTGAGTGCTTTTCGTAAAGGAAAGAGGAATTCACAGCACACGATTTCTTTGAATCTTAGATACAATTTTTGCTTGGCACATATTTTTAACACTGATATGGTTTCCCCCCCCCCTCCTTTTCGGTTGGCAAAAGGGGGCTATACCAAGCAGATTTTTTTGACAATCCAGAAGTATGCTGAAGTTCTTAAAGGAGAGGCTTTCATTTTTTAAAAAATGTAGTTTTTAATCTTTTTCCTTAACTGTAGAGGCAGAGATTTTAAAAAACCGTACTTGCTTTACTTATCCAGTTCAGAATGAATGATATCTTGAAAATGACATAATGATGTTGAACCAGTTTGCAGTTATGTATCCATGTATTCTACCCTGCCACCTGACCTTCGTGCAGTTAATTCAGAACTGACAGGTAGCAATACCATTAGGGCTGTACTTTGTGGCCGATACCCACAATTCCAATACACAGACTCAGCAGGGAAGTTCCAGATACAGTCTGTAGTAAGCAAACTCAACTAAGCACAGCAGAGATGATAGCGGTGGGAAGAAATGAGACAAATTCATTGCATGTTTATTCTGTGCTTTGCATCTGACACAGTGTTACCAGCCCAGCACCCAAAAATCCTGGTAGCTTTTGGGGATGGAGCTTTGGGAAGGGGAACATTGGAAGGCCCATGATGTCACACACATCCTGCATTGCTCTAGGAATTCCCCTGATCTCTGTGTTAAAGATTAGAGAGTTTGCTAGGGTATCACAGGGAGCCATTATGTGATCACCCAGAAGTGATGTGGTCACAGCATCCATGACACCGTTCTCTCCATTCTTCTCTTGCTGCTCAACTGACCAAGTACAATTAAGGGCAGGAGTGGGAGTTTGCCTAATCTGGGCCGATGCATGGTAAACTTAATTTGACATCACTACCTAAAGAGGCAGCATGATACCATTAAGGATAGGCTGTAAAGTTAGCTAATTGTGTTACTGATGGTAAGCCTTAAAGTACTTTGGTTTCTCTTCAGACTGCACAGTACAGAACTCTAGAATCTTCCTGTGGTGCAGACTTCTCCTTAATCCCTTGGTCAGTTCCTGATTATTCAATGTGTTGAGAGGAAATGAAGGCTACAAAGTCTATGACTACATTACACAATTTTGTTTGGACTGGCAGTGCTTGGCTCAACTATCTGGTGGACCTTAATTGCTACTTTGGATTCTGCTGCCTCATCATTCTTTTCTGTTGATATTATGAGGCAAGAGTGAATTACCTCTGTTTTTTATCTTTATTAATCTTGATCAGTGTTCCCTCTAAACTGAGTTAGTGTGAGCTAGCTAACAGTTTTTTTATTCTCTGGCTCACACATTTTTGTCTTAGCTCACAAAAAAATGGCCCCAGAGCAAACAAATTTATGCAGTAGCTCACAACTGTAATGCTATTAGCTCACAACTTTAATGCTAATAGCTCACAAAGTAGAATTTCTGCTCACAAGACTCCACAGCTTAAAGGGAACATTGATCTTGATAGAGTCATACCATTTGTTTCTTGGTTTAGAGAGCCATTAGGAATATGCTGGAGACCTTCTTTTGTGTGGCCTATGAGATTTTCAATCAATCAATCAATTAATCAATAATTTATTATGCTCATGGACCAGCAGAATAAAACATGCATTAGCAGAGTAATGAGTGAATAAATATTAAGCTTTCCTACTAACTTTGTTCAAGCCAAACCAGATGTTCATCACTACGTTTACTTGAAATATATCTTTAGCATAAAATGCAACAGCATTCCACTGAGCCAGTGTAGCAAGAAGAATTTCCGTCCCTTCCGCAGCTTGAGCACAACTAGAATTTTTGTGATCATTACAAATTTCTTGCTCCAATTTTACCTTCTGGAGTCAAAGCCTAATAAAAGAAGAGAGAATAAAGGAGAAATGTAGAGGGAATGACAGAACAATAGCTGCTTTAATAGAAGGGGAAACAACAAATCTGCGGAGGTTTTACATTGCAGAGTTTACTTTGGCAAATAGAGAAAACATTGGGGAAAATATCTGTCTAGTCTTGCTGCCTATTAAAACAATTGACTATTTGCTAAGCTTTGTGAATTTTCTTTCTAAGTTATAAATAATTAGCTATGATTTACTAGGCTAGATGCTGAGGCATAAGTTAAACACTTCTCCTTTGTGTCCTTTTGAAGCTGTTAACCAGGAATTACAGAGTAGGCAAGAACTGAGGGGTTATTTTTCCTTCACTAGATCATCTATCATTTTATAGTCCCCTTACAGGATGCAATTAAACACTTCAGCCATTCACCAGCACCACCAGGCAACGGCCACAACATTCACTGCCATTTGTTTACTTGCTCCTAGCAGCTGCCACTGAATAGCTGTAGACGTTGCTGAGACAAATGTTCTGCTTGTTAATTTAGTGTCCCATCACACAAGGTGCTTGATCCAGCAAATGATACAACCCAGCTTTAAGCTGCTGAGGTTATATTTTGACATAATGGGACCACTGATGTGTTCAAAATTAAACATATGCTTAAGTACCCTGTTTGGGTTTGGCCCAGTACCTATCACCTTGGGAGATCATGGTTTTGAAGAAGGTAGTACTAGACAGTAAAGCACACTGAAGTATCCTTAATCTTTGTGCCATTTTGAATCCTGCTCAGAAAACCTTGGTTAACTCATATTCAGCTCCAGTTCTATGTTTTGTCTTCCCATCAGTTAATTTGCTGAATACCTGGCATTTAGGGGCACATTTTAACCATTTTGACATCAATGGATCTTCACTGTCTCCATGCTTCTGTTTTCATTTTCTAGATTTCTGGGGAAATTCCCATCCAAGAAAGAAAATTTACAAATATGAAGCAAATATGGAATGTGGAGCAGGCCCATAGCCAGGAATTTTTCTAGGTAGGGGCACCAGAGTGCTGAGTTGGGCACTAATTAAAGTAAGACAATTTAAATGGAATGGAACTAATCAAATTAAATCACCTCATTTCTTGTTAGGTAAAGGACAGCCTGCTTCTTATCCTTTCTGGCTCAGCATCTCAATGGACCTGAGCCCGGTGGTGGTGGGAATCTTGCTGTTGGTGTAATTTGACCTATCATGTGACCTGGGCCACATGATGGATCACATGAGGCCAGGAGTGAGATCTTCCCCTGCTGCCCAGGCACAGAGGGGAGGAAGAGAAGTAGCTGCTTACCCTGGTGGGCAGTTGCCGGCTCTTCCTGAGGCTTCCTGGCAGGGCAGGCCTGTATTGCTTAGCCAGCCCAAAGTGATTTTGTTCCTCCTTCCTTCCTCTATCTGGGCCCTATGCTGCTCCTGCTGCCAGGATAACAGGTGAGCCAAAGAGAGTTAGAGCAACTGTTTTGGTCTGGCAGAGGTGCAGCGCAGCACAGCTTGAACACACCTAGCCCACCAATATTTCAAACTGGAGTAAAGATTGGTGTAGAGGAAGTTGCTGGGGTGGAGGGTGCTGAATATTTGATAGGAGGCATGACCCTGTGCACCCTCCTCTCTAGCTACAGCCCTGATGTGAAGTTCCAATAGTCTTATACAGATATTCTTACAATAGATGTCTCATAGATAAATTAGATTTTGAATTTTTTCTGCATAGTTTTCTGCATAGCTGTTAAGCTTCTATATTCAAACCTAATCCCCCAAGTCTATCCGCTTCCATTCTGGAGCCTTCCCTTTGGTACCCAAGATAGGTAGCAACTGTAATACAGCACAGGCTCTTCTCTTTGAAGTTATACATTAGGAATAGGGCCTGTTGTGAAGAAAAATACAATGGACTCTAGAAAGAGGCTCTGGGTGACTGCCCCCCTTGCTGTCTTTCCACCAACCCAAGGAAAGGAATTCACTCCCCCCCCCACCACACACACACCTCAAGGAGAGCTGATCTCTGCCTTCTGGAGAGCATTTGTAATTCTGAGTGATCTCCAGCCTCATCTGAAGATTGGCAACAATGGTTCCCCAGGAGGAAATGGCATTGTACCTGTCTGAGGTCCCACCCCTCCTCAAACCCTACCATCTCCAGGCCCCACCCCTTAAATTTCCAGGAATTTCCTAACCTTGAGTTGGCAAACCTAATTCCTTCCCTTTAACTGCCCCTCTGACTTCAGCTTTCCATTGCCTTCCCCCTCCCTGCAGTCTCTACATGGAAAAAGGACAGTATTTATCCACAGTGGGGGGGGGGGGCAAAGCAGCTTACATTACAGAACATGGGGCTGAGGAGAGGTGGGACCTAAGACAGGTACAATGCTATTTCCTCTTGGGAAACCATGGTTACCAATCTCCAGGTGAGGTCTGAAGATAAGAACATAAGAGAAGCCATGTTGGATCAGGCCAATGGCCCATCCAGTCCAACACTCTGTGTTCCACAGTGGCCAAAATTTTATATATATATACACACAC